>NC_141155.1:79667066-79866232 GCF_053477565.2 Lygodium microphyllum
GCTGTCACGTGTGTATAATCACAACTCAACAAATATTAGAGATTTGGCACGCATTTACTCCCAGAATTTGGGGATTTTGGCGTATGCTTGAAGATTTTACCCGGTTTAGTAAAATTTGTGGAATTTTGTACACTCTTGGGTCTCGGAAATTGGGGCTTTTCATGTAATTGCAGAAATTGCAGTGGGACGGGTACAATTTCTTGAAATTTTGACACATTGGACCCCGTACAATTTGAGTCTTTTGCAAAATTTGTGAAATTTTGGCAAAATTGGATTGTGCAATCCATTTGGGAGTTATGTTTGATGTAATTTGAGTAGAGAAATTTTACGGCTTTTGACCGTGGGAGTCAAATCAGTGCCCATGGATGCATTTGGAGCAGAAATTGCAGTTAAAATTTAGGGTTTTCTCTTAAAAATTGATGTATTAACCCATGGCATGGCTGCAATTGCTTGTGATATTCTGTAGCCCACATTTTACACCTCTAAAAATTGATTTGCAGATCTGAAATTTCTGCAATTAATTGACTTTTCATTGCTGGTTGGTACTTGCTTAGTACCTTGGTCATTTGTGAGAGTTGGGTCACATTTGTTGACTTTTGAGTCACTGTTGAGTTGTACAGTGCTATAATGTCTTAGTGCAGAAGAAACAGGTGAAGCCCATAAAGACAAAAGGGGTAAAACAAGCAACAATGGATCCAGATGAGTGGGATGAGTTAGATGCGCTTGCATACTGTAACATAGAGCTTTTAGTGTCAGACACTGTGCTCTTCAACATAGAGAAATTGAAATCTGCTTATGATATGTGGAAATGACTGAAGGAGTTATATGCTCGGAAAAGTGTAGCGAGCAAGGTTTATTGGTTGAAAAAATTGATGGACCTTTGTATGAAGAAAGGTACAGCCATGTTTGTACATTTGAATGAGTTTAACTCTATTTTCAGCTAGTTGATTGCTTTGGAGTTTCACATTGATGAGGAGTTTAGGGGAACTTTTTTGCTATGCACTTTGCTTGAAAGTTGGGACACTTTTTTGGATAGCAATGAGTAATTCTAATGCTATGTTGCTATATTCAGATACAGAGAGCTCTTTACTCATGGAGGAGATTAATAGGCAAAATATTTTAGCAAACAAGTCTTTCAATGCAGTGCATATTGGAGGCAGATCCCAACAGAAGGGCAACTCTAATAACAAAGCATGCAACAAGTCTTGTGGTAATAATGTGGAGTGCCATCATTATGGTAAAAAAGGGCACTTCAAGGGGGATTGCTTTAAGTGGAAAAAAGAAAGGGCAAATGCAAAAACATTGATGATAACAAGGATGAGAAAAAGGACAGCCAACACGCAAAGAACAGTGTGAAAATAGAGGAAGTCAATGTAGTCAGCCATGAGAGTGACAGTGGTAGTAATGCACTCTTTGCTACTTTTTTTAGTGCACAGTCATTGATTGTAGATTCTAATGATGACATGCACACCTAGATTTTTGATTTAGGTGCTTTATGCCATGTAACACGACACCGTGAGTGGCTCTTTGACTATAGTGATGGTAGATATGGTGTTGTTCACTTGGGGGACAACTATGCATGTGACATTGCAGGAATTGACAGTGTGAAGTTGGCATTTTCACCATGGTTTAGTGTTCACTTTGCATAATGTGAGGCATGTATCCCAGCTCAAAAATAGCTTGATAGGCACAGGGTAGCTGATGATGAAGGCTATCACACCACTTTTGGAGATAGCAAATGAAAGGTATATAAGGGCTCTAGGATTGTTGCTAAAGGCTCTAAAAGTGAATTCTTTGTATCCATTACATGTATCTAGTGTGTATAATCATGTTTTGCCATAATCAAGTAGCCAAGTGTGTCTTTGTGGCATAGTTGGTTGGGGCACATGAGTCAAACTGGAATGAAAGTGCTTTCTCGTTTGGATTATTTGTCATGTTTGAGGTATGCTAATTTTGACCATTGTGATCATTGTATTTTTGGCAAGCTTGCTCAAATATCATATAAAAAGTTTCTTTCATTAAAATCTTCACCCTTAGAGTTGGTACATTTAGATATATGCGAGATGCTAGGGTTGTCTCTAGGGGGAAAGAAATATTTTATCACTTTTGTTGATGATGCCACACACAAAGTATGGGTTTATTTGATCCATTGTAAAGAAGAGGCTTTGAGTAAGTTCAGAAAATTCTTGGCACTTGTTGAAAATACGACCAGCGAGACATTAAAGTGTCTTCACTCTGACAATGGTAGGGAATATGTGTCAAAAGCCTTTTAGGCCTTTTGTGACAGCAAAGGGATAAAAAAGAAGCTCATTGCCTCTTATAATCCACTCCAAAATGGTGTCGCAAAGTGTATGAATAGAACCATTCAAGAGATCTGTACCATGCTATCTTATGCTACATTACCTCATGGATTTTGGGCAGAGGCTGTTACGACAGCTGTACACTTGATAAATCGGTCACTAAATAGGTCTTTGGGAGCGAGAGTCTCTTAAGAAGTGTGGTCGGGCAAGCCACCTTCGTATACACACTTCAGAGTGTTTGGTTGTGAGGCATTTGTGCACATATGCAGGGAATAACACAGCAAATTGGAGCCAAAGTCATGTAAATGCATTTTCCTAGGATATGCGGACGAGGGTGAAATGGGGTATAAATTATGGGATCTCGAGAAAAGGAAAATTGTATGCAGCAATGATGTTATCTTTTGGAAAGATTGTATGCACAAATAGCTTGAAAAGATGAAGTGAGAAGGGTTGTGTTCCAAGAAGAAACACTTGTAGGATAGCAAAGAGTGCCCGTTGTACAGCAGCAAATACCTGCTGTAAATGACACTATAAATGTAGAGAACTATGCTGAAATTGATCAGCAAGAAGTTGCCTATGATATACCACAATTTCAGCAAGAAAATGTGCCATTGGAATAGTTGGAACATGCAGGACAACATGCTGAACCCTTTGAATAGCAGGTTGTTAATGCAGAATTGCAGGCTGAACAACCAACAAACATTGATCATTGGGTTTGTACGTTGACCAGAAATACCAAACAACCAGATAGGTTTGCTCCTGGTGCGAATTATGTTGCTAATTATGCCATGTTGACAGATTATGGTGAACCGTCATGCTTCATGGAAGCAATGGACATAGAGGATAACAAGAAATGGCATAAAGCTATGCTGTTAGACATGGAATCTCTAAAGAAAAAAGGTACTTAGGATTTGGTACATTTGCCTAAGGGATAGAAGATTTAACCATGTAAATGGGTTTACAAGATGAAGGCCACTTTTGGTTCCTCGCCAAAGTACAAAGCATGACTTGTTGCAAAAGGGTACAAGCCGAAACATGGGATTGACTTTGACAATATCTTTTCTCTTGAAGTCAAAATGGCCACTTTGCGAACCATATGAAACTCATATAGATGAATGTAAAGATTGCTTTCTTACATGGTGATCTGTATGAGAACAAATATATGCAACAACAAGAAGGTTTTGTGACTAAGGGGCAAGTAAAGATGGTATGTAAACTCAACAAAAGCTCGTATGGGCTGAAACAGGCTTCGCGTGAATGGTATCATAAGTTTGCTACATTCATGCAATCTCAAGGATTTAAAAAAAGTCGAGTGGATTAGTGCTTGTATATCAAGAAGACATGACGGTCTTATTATACTGGTTTTGTATGTGGATGACATGTTGATTGGTGGTAGGGATGTTCATGCGTTAGATACATTTGAAGTAGAACCTACATAGTAATTTTGATATGAAGAATCTTGGTGAAGCACATCATATTCTTAGCATTTGTATATCAAGGACAAATCGAAAGGTTTTCTTTATTTGTCACAATAGGAGTATTCCAAGATTCTGCAACTTTTCAATACGGAGGGGGGGAAAAGCAATTTGTGTATCATTGCCTCCATATGCGAAACTCAGTGTAGAGGACAGCCCTACATCTAATGATGAAAAGGCTGAAATGACCAAGATTCCGTATGCTTCAGTTGTGGGTAGCTTGATGTATGCTATGATTGCTACACGTCCTAACATAGCATTTGCAGTGGGAGTGGTTAGTAGGTACATGGCACACCTTGGCAAAAAGCATTGGGAAGTAATAAAAGATATTATAAGATATCTCAGGGGCACAAAGGATTTGTTCATCTACTTTGGAAAGCAGAAGGTATTTGTTATTGGGTTTCTGGATGCAAACTATGTTGGTTATGCTAACTGTAGGAAGTCTACTTCAGGGTATGTATTCAGCTTCACAGGGAGAGCAGTTTTTTGGATCTCCAAGCTACAGAAGTGTGTTGCATTGTCTACTACAGAGGAAAAGTATGTGGTTGCCATTGAGGCATGCAAGGAGGCTTTATGGCTTTCACGTCTGGTGGGAGAGCTTGGTATTACTAAGACTCTTGTCCTCCATTGTGATAGTTAGAGTGCTATCATGTTAGCATGTAATCCTGTCTTTCATGCAAAGATGAAGCACATATAGGTGAAGTATCACTCTATCAAGGATGTACTTGATAGCAAAAGCATTGAGCTTGTTAAGGTACATACATATGATAATCCTGCACATCTTCTCATGAAGAGTCTTCTAGTTGAATGGTTTTGCCAATTGCCGATAGATGATGAGAGTTGGATAGTATATGTATTTCAGTTTTGTACATATTTAGACTTAGCTAATTCTTTTCTCAACCTTAAGGCACGCTGTATTTAGATGGGAGGTTGTTGGGAATAAAGGGCCATTGTGTCTTTTATACGTACTTCAGGTCTTTACATATAACTATCACAAAAACCTAAGAGCGGTACAACTCTTTATACCCACATGTCATGCATTTGACTTTCTCTTACTCTCTACTGTTGCTCTCTCACACTCTCTCTTCACCATTGCCATTGCTGAATATCGGACCTTCATTACGTGTAGGCCACCACAAGGTTCACCCCAAGCTGGGGGACATCATAGACATAATCCAACAAAGCGAGATCTTAACCCAAGTCAGTGGAAAAATTGACATGATCTTGGGCTTAAATCTTGACCAATGAGTTATTTCCTACGTGAATACTCTCGGTTGCAAGGGCTCGAGAAATGAAAATGTCCGCTCTAGGAGTCATGTGATGGGTAGCTCCACTGTCCACAAGCCAAATAGGTATTGGTGTGCTTGGCTTGTGACAAGTGGGTCTTTGCAGGCACCTCATGAAGAGGCAACTCACAGATGTGAACGAGACTTGCATCCGATGTCTCTAAAGAGATGATGTGGGCTTTGTAGACTAGTTAGACAAACCCTATGGAGTTGAGTAGTTCGCCAATTAGATGACCGATCAATGGCAGTGTGGATTTGGCCTTGCCATTGCCCCCGCTAAGGGTTGCCACCACCTTGCTTCCCTTGTTGGGGGTTACCGAACTAGGGTGTGGAGGTGTGATTCTTAGATTTTGCCTGTTTGCCTCTTGCCTTAGATCGACACTTATTGTTATAATGTTAATCCTTTTGACAATGTTGACAATACCTATTCTTTTTAGATACACTTTGCCATCTAGATTTAAGAGAAGATTGGTCTTTCCTTAGGATTCACTAGTCCTATTTTGATTTTGATTTGAGTTTTGTTTCCCCTTGCCCTGTTGTCCCCGCTAAGAAGATGCAACTAGAGCCCCCTCTATTGAGGACGTATTATGAAATTGATCGAACAACCGTGTGTAACGCAATACTTGACACTCAAACTTATAAAATGTGAGCATGTGAGGTTGTGAAATTACCCGATGCACAAAATGAAAATATTTTCTTGGTAGCTTATTAAGGAATAGGGTAGTTGTCAGAGGACTTAGGAGCCCTACTGGTTGAGAACTCAGCAAAGAGATGCCAATACTCAACCAATTGGACTTTCAAGTCATCCTTGTTTGTGATTTTGAAATTTTGGAGCTCATGATCTAAATTGATGTGACCAATCCTATCCCAAGCCGCATGTGGTTAATCAAATATGCTCAAGGATGCTAAGTTGAAATGTTGAAGCTGAGAGTGAAACTCAAGCAATAAGCCCTATATAAGCTCGACAATAGCAGAGGCGCTACGGGTCTTCCACGAGTGGACAACCTCGTATGGAACAAGGGTGGAATCAAGTTAGGATTCCAATCCTTACACTAAATCCCACAGGTTCTGAGAGTCTAAGACATGCCTCATCAAATTTGACCAAGTCGTATAGTTTGATTTGTTGAAATGAGTCTTTTTATTAAAAGCATGCTGCGCGGAGGACTAGAATCATGAGATGTTTGTGAAGATGGATAGATGGGAAAAGATGGTGATGGTGGGCTTATTACTCACAAACCAAAGCTTGTTTTAAAGAGTCCCTTTGTGATGCGTATCTCTCAATCCAACGGAAAATACAGAATTTGTTGACATAGAATTTGAAACAATAGGGTTTGTACATGAAATGTGTAATCTGAGCTAGTTTCCACTTGTGGATGGCTAGTCCGTAGTGGAGATTTTGAAGGTCCTACAAGATCATTAGTTCTGTGCATTGAATCTAAAGGAGAAAACTCAGGCTTACTTTTATAGGCTTACTTTCAACCTTCTGTTGAGCCCTATGTATACGGATGAGATCATACTTAGCGACATAAATTTGATATGGTCTATGGACTCCATGGTAGTCCAATGGTTCTCCGCCCATGTTAGATTGGGTAGTAGCAAGCTGAGAGACCCACTCCTGATTGTTTCTATCCATGTTTGGCTATGGAGATTGGAGGGGTGTTGTGAATGTGTTCGAAGTTATCTAACTCTTCTGTTGTTCCAGCTTTCGTGAATGAGCTTTCCAATCAAAGGCCAAGGTTTCTCAAAGAGTACGTGGCTTTAATACCATGTGAAGAAATGCTCTAAACACAAAAAGCACAAAACCAATCATACGACAAAGCATATAGTGACAAACATAGAACATAGTTAGGGTTGGGGTAACTCAGAGACAGTGAACACAATGAATAATGAATATATAATGCTCATGCAGCAAACACACTACGTAATGAATATTAAACCTCGAACTCTCATATCTTTGGGATCAAGGCAGAGGTTATGAGCTGTAGAGCGTGTCGTACTTCGAACGGATTTGGAATCACAACCAAAGGCAGCCTTTGAGTATCGAATACGAGTAAACGCAACCAAGGAAGGCTGGATCTGATGTAGACGGTGATGCAGGGGGGAGAGAGAGTGTGTGTGTGTGTAAAAACGCAGGTACCTAAGGAGAGAGAAAAACTAGGTGACAACTGTTAGGTGCAAACGTAGCCTATGGAGGAGAGAAGATCAAAGCGATAGTTAGAAACTGTAAATGCAGCTTCTTGAGGAGAGAGAAGATCAGGGCGATAGCTCTAGATTGTTGGCGATGGCTCTAGATGTTGACTTCATCATCAAACAAAGCACTCAGGGTAGTAGGTGATAGCTCCAAGGTACCATGCGAAGGTTGGAATTAGGCGCTAGATGGTAGCAAATGGCTAGGGGAAATTTGATCATGATGTCCTCTGCGAATGGGGTGTGGGCAGCAGAGATATGGCTCTTGAAACCTGCAAAAATGATTGAGGGAGAGTGTTGGGCTGCATGCCTATTTATAGAAAGTTCGGGGCACCCAAATTAGGGTTTTGCATGTGGGACACAATAGCTCCCTAAGATCGTAGCTCCCTAAGATCACGTTTCTTTTTAAAATAAGAGGGTTGCTTCATTAATTAAGCGTGTTTTAGGGCTGTTTAAGTTAGGCTAATGCATTTTTAGCTCAACAATAGGTAGAGAGGGAGAAGGAGCGTGAGAAGGTGCGGACAAAGGAGTGCAGATAGATAACTTGGAAGGAAGGGGAGCAATTGATGGTGGAGGAGGGGGGGCTAGCTAATAACGAAGAACCACCTAGAGAAGAGGAACCATCAATAGGATCTTTGAAAACCAAGGTCTCATCAAAGATCACATCCCTGCTCACCTCAGTCTTTCTTTTCTTTGGATCGTAGAGCTGATAGTCATTCATGGTCATGTTGTAGCCCATGAAGATAAGCTTCTTCGGCTTGGGTTCGAGTTTACTTCCTCTCTTCTTGTCCACATGGATAAAAGCATTGCATCCAAAGATGCGAAAATGGGAAACAGAAGGCTTCTTTCCAAAGAAGGCCCTATAGGGAGTCATACCCTGTAATGTGGATGTAGGAGATTGGTTGTAGATGTTAACCATAGTAGCCACTGCCTCACCTCAAAGGGAGTGAGGTAGACTTCTATGCTCCAATATTGATCAAGCCATGTCTAGCATGGTCCAATTGTCACACTCCACCACACCATTTTTAGATGGTATCTTTGGATGGGAGTACTCCATCTGAATGCCATTATCCTTGCAAAACTTAGAAAGTGTTGGTCTAGCAATAGGTGAATGGTCCCCACTCCACAAATGGTTATGGGAGAATTGTCACCAATGGTGATGGAACCCCCTCTAGAAGCAGAAAATTTGTGTTTTACAGCAGCGAACAGCAGACTGAAATTTGAGTTTTCAGCAACAATGTGGTCTCCTCTTTGGTTGGAAACTCCGTGTCCTCACGTAGGGGATAATACCATTTGAGAATGTGCAATAGAAGAGAATCACGAACATGGAGAAAAAAGGAGAGGAAAGAAGAAAGTAGGAAGAGAGAAGAAATCTGCACTAAACAATGACAAAAGTTGATTACAATGAGGATTGATCAGTCCTTGCACGTAGCCCAAGGCGTTAGTGAGGGCACTGGATCAGGCTGAATAATGATGGCAGCCCTTTTGACGGTGATGGAGACGGAGCCTGCAGTCCATGATGGAGATGGAGAAGACTGCAGCCAATGGTCGGAGCACTTGCAAGAGATAGAAGAATGGTCTGCCTAGCCAAGCAACTGCTATAAATAGCAGTAAATCTGAAAATCTGGCTGATTGCTGATCTGGCTGACCTGCTAGTACTAGCCTATTGCATCTAATGCAGTCCAATTGCAATAAATGCAGCAAAATGATGATGTGGCAAGCTGGTAAAAATCGCAGCAGGCTGGCAACTGGACATCAGCTGGCAGGGCAGCACAAACATTGGAAATGCACATTGAACGGAGGACAAAACATAGTTAGAGCACCAAATGTCCCTGTTGGACTTTGACTAGGGCTCACAACTAGGAGATGATATTTTGATAAAATAGGGCAGGCTAATGGTCTAGTTAGTTTTCTCCCCAAAGGAGGAGACTACTTAGAGGCCCAATGGCGGCCGATCACCTTGTCGTCAATGACCTATAAGGCCTTGGCCAAGTTGATTGGCAATAGGCTTCACCTCATTCTCCCAGATATCATCCATGACACACTGATAGGTTCCGTCTAGGATAGGAGCATAGTGTATAAGGGAGCATCCTCTTGCTTCCTTACCAAACGGTGTTGAGACGATATTGGTAGCGTGTTGCGCCATCTTCAAATTGCCCGTTCCTTTGTAAAGCTTTCTCAATCTAATACATCTTCTCATTTTCATTCTCAAAACTCTCTTCACTCTTTTTCCTTGCAATCGTGTCGTGTCGTGCCGTGCCGTGCCGTGCCGTGACGTGTCGTGTTATGTTGTGCCAAAGTCAACTTGGGGATATTTACCTTACGCACTCTTAGTGTGTAACGGTGTTGAGACGATATTGGTAGCGTGTTGCGCCATCTTCGAATTGCCCATTCCTTTGTAAAGCTTTCTCAATCTAATACATCTTCTCACTTTCATTCTCAAAACTCTCTTCACTCTTTTTCCTTGCAATCGTGTCGTGTCGTGCCACGACGTGTCGTGCCGTGCCGTGTCTCTCTTCACTCTTTTTCCTTGCAATCGTGTCGTGTTGTGCCGTGCTGTGTTGTGCCGTGCCGTGCCGTGCTATGTCGTGCCGTGACGTGTCGTGTTATGTTGTGCCAAAGTCAACTTGGGGATATTTACCTTACGCACTCTTAGTGTGTAACACTTGGTATCAGAGCCTCTCCTCACGCGAAGGCAGGACCTTCAAAGGGTGTGGGAGTGATCATAAGGGAAAGCTAGTTGTGTTTCATAAAAAATGGGTGGACGCAACAAAGCTAAAAGTGCAGCTAGAGAGGAACGAGATGAAATCTCGGTAACCCTCGGAATTGGGGCTAGTAAACCTCAACTGGAGGTTGGGGAAGAGTATCCAACAGAACATGAGGATGATTTGGATGCAGCACTAAAGGAAAGAGTGGTGCTTCGTAGGGAGCCCAACTCTATTGATGCCATGCGGGGTATGATGCAAGATCTTTTGGCCACAATGTTGCCCAAAGCTATGGGAAAAATTCAGGCTGAAACAGATAATGAAGTTGAACCACATAGAAGACGCAGAAAGAAAGACAGGAGAGATCGGGATGATTCTTCTTCTGAAGAGATGGGCAAATTTAAACCACAGCCACCGAACAAATATAAAGGAGAAAGAGACTCCATCAGCTTAAATAGATGGATCCATGAGGTGGACGGTTCTTGAAACTAATGTGGATCTCAAGCTGTCACAAAGGTCTCGTAGCAGCTCAGTTATTAGATGGGGACGCGGCCAAATGGCTTATGTTTGAGGAGGAACAACAGGGGGGCAAGCTTTCATGGGATGATCTACAGAAAGCAATGATAGATTACTTTGTCCCCAAGAATGAGCCTTTCAAAGTCAGGGACGAATGGCGTTTCCTCAAGCAATATAATGATAGAATGAGGGACTGTATTCAGAAATACCGTTTTGTCATGCTGCAGCTCAACGACATGGATCCTACGACAAAATTACATGGGTTTTTATATGGTCTGCAACGCTAGGCTCGGCAAGAAATAGAGAAATAGGAGCCAGCTATAGTTGCAGATGCTATGAATATGGCCGAAAGGCTCATGGATTTTGAAGGTAGGCAAGTGGGCTCCATGCGCAATACTCCTGCTGGGACACCATGGACTACAAGAACAAGTCCAGGGTTCAATCAAACCAATGTTAATGCAGATAGTGGGTGGTCTAACAATCAACCCCTCCGAATTGAGTATACTCAAGGTACTCGGGCCGACTCCAGCCCTGCCAACACATCTACTACCTTCCGATCTACAGGTGCAGGAGCCGGTCGAAGTAATTTTTCTTCGCGAGGGGGCTATACCAGTGCATACAGAGGAAGGGGAGTTCCCATAGTATGCAATTTATGTGGAGGGCCTCACTTCTCTCGCGATTGTCAAAAAGGGACCACGGCTTCAACAAGTGGTTCTAGGGCAGCTTATGTTCGAGCTGCTCCCGGGTTGCCTCAATCCTCGGTCCATATTACAGAAATTGAAGAAGAAAAGAAGGATTGGCAGCACCAAGCTAAAGTCGGCACTGTAGGGGCAAACCCCCCACCTAATATGCCTGCTTTTATTCCGTGTATCAAAAACATGTATGTGCAGGCTGCAGTGGAAGACATTTCACAAAGTTTGATGGTGGACCAAATATTGTGAACTGGCTAAGGATGTTTTGGTGCAAATTGGTCATTGGCGAGCAAAGTTAAATTTCATAGTTGTTCCCATGGATGGGTTTGAGGGTATTCTAGGAATGGATTGGATTGATCACCATGTGGTTCAAATTTTGGGGATGCAAAGAAACAAGATTTATCTGCAAACTCCGACCACAATGGTGTGGGTTCCCTACTTTCGCACTAGATCTCAAGATCAGAGTGCATCTTCAGCGCCAAGTCAATCGGATACGCACACCGACCGTAAACGGGTGAGTGACCCGCTGCCTTCTATTCACACTAAGTACACACAGAAATGGGTGCCAAAAGAGTCACCTATGGAGCATACACATGGTAAGCAAGCTCAATCAACAGTTCCAACAGAAACAGCCCAGATACCAGCTTCCGCAGTCGACTCAGTGTCTCAACAATATCAAGAATCAATCACTCCAACAGAAACAATACAGATACCAGTATTCACAGGCGACACATTTGCTTAGCATCATCAGGATCAACTTCAAATGTCAGCCATTTCAGAAATTACCGCTAAGCAACTAGAAAAAGAATTGAAACATGGAGGGCAGTTACGTCTGTGCATTACGCGGTTAATTGAAGAAGAGCCAGTTATTCAGCAGATCATCTGGACCATAGGGAATGATAAGGTGCAAGATCTCCTCAATCAGTTTCAAGATGTCATGCCTGACCATTTGCCCAATGGCCTGCCTCCCCGCCGAAGTGTAGATCACAAGATTAATCTTTTGCCAAGAGCACAGCCCCCAGCTAGGCCGATCTACAGGATGACAGGAACGGAACTGGTGGAGCTCAAGAAGCAGATTGGTCAAATGGAAGCCTCTGGGCACATGCGACCAAGTAGATCCCCCTATGGAGCTCCAGTGCTGTTTGTTAAGAAGAAGGACGGCTCACTCCGGTTATGTACAGATTACCGTGCTCTCAATAAATCTACAGTCAGAAATCGGTATCTTGTGCCCGTCGTCGATGATCTATTGGATCGGCTTCAAGGTGCTAGGTTTTTCACATGTCTCGACTTGAGGTCGGACTATCATCAAATCAGGATAGCAGAAGGGGATGAAGAAAAGACAGCTTTTAGAAGTCGTTATGGCAGTTATGAATGGCTGGTGATGCTTGTGGGACTCACTAATGCACCAGCTACGTTTTGTGAACTAATGGATAAAATTTTTATTGATTTCCTCGATGACTTTGTAATCATCTATATTGATGATGTGTTGATTTACAGCAAAACTTTGGAGGAGCACTTGGATCACTTGCACAAGGTCTTCTCCCGCCTCAGCCACCATCAGTTATATGTTAAGCCGGAGAAGTGCGAGTTTGCAGTGGAGCAGATAGAATTTCTTGACTACTTGATCAAGCCGGATGGTATTGCCATTGACCTTAAGAAGGTTCAAGCGGTCATGAAGTGGCAACCTCCTACTAAGGTTGGACAACTCAGAGAATTTTTGGGGTTTACAGTGTTTTGCCGGCGCTTTATTCAAGGCTACAGTAAGCTCACGGTGCCATTAACAGATTTGACATCTCCTGCAACTACTTTTCAGTGGACAGATAAGCAACAACATGCTTTTGAGCAACTTAAGCAAATGATGTTACAGGCACCAGTGCTGAAGATGGCAGATTTTTCTAGCCCATTTGAGGTTCATACCGATGCTTCAGGATACGCCATTGGGGGCGTGCTTATGCAAGATGGACACCCAGTTTGTTATGAATCTAAGAAGTTGGATTCTACAGAAAGGAGATGGGCGACGCATGAGCAAGAGATGTTCGCAATGGTTTATTGCTTAAGGAAGTGGAGACACTATGTTCAAGATAAGCCCACAAAAGTATATACAGATAATATCTCTCTTAAATATTTCCAAACTCAACCCAAGCTCTCTCCCAAGCAAGCTAGATGGCAGGATTTCCTAGCAGAGTTTGATATAGAAATTTTGCACAAACCTGGGTCTTCCAATAAGATGCCAGATGCCCTCAGTAGGGAGGCAGAGTTACAAGCTATAACGGTAGCTAAAAGTAGATTTGGGGCTCAAGTCAAAGAGCACATGTAGGCAAATGAAGAAGCTCAGCAGTTAATCAAAGATATAGAATCCGGCAAAACGCCATGGGGGATATATGAAATCAAGGATGGTCTCATTTTTCATCAGTCAGCATTATATGTTCCGAAGGTTGCGATCTCCGCAACTAGATACTCTGGGAGTGTCATGACAGTTACATCGGTGGTTATTCCGGTCAGATACGCACCTTTGATCGGCTTAAAAGATTTTTCTACTGGCCGCAAATGCGGGAGGATGTTACACAATATGTTCATACATGTCCTACTTGTCAGATGGTCAAAACACAGCGCATGAAGCCAGCAGGAGAGCTTCAGGAAATGCCAGTACCTTCGCGTCCCTGGGACGTTGTAAGTATGGACTTCATCACAGATCTGCCAAAGTCTCATGGTTGTACAACGATCTTTGTGGTAGTTGATTTTTTTTCAAAGCAAGCCCATTTTATTCCAACAGATCCTCCCATCACAGCTCCGAAGGTGGCCAAATTGTTCTTTTCCCGGGTATTCAAGTATCATGGTCTACCTTTGGCTATCATTTCAGATCGGGATCCCCGTATTCTAAGTAACATGTGGAGAGAGTTATTCAAGCTATTGGATACTCAATTAAGGTTTTTCTTCAGCATATCATCCACAGACAGATGGGCAGACAGAGAGGCTCAATCAGGGCATTCAAGACTACATTCGAAGTTATGTTCGAGCAGATCAGAAGGATTGGGCTCAATTTCTAGATATTCTTGTTTTCATTACAATGCCACATTACATAGCTCCACAGGGTTTACACCTTTTGAAGTGGCTACTGGTAAAGAAGTCATAACTCCCATGGCCTTAGCAGCAGGTAAGCAATATGTCTCAGATCCAAATACTGAAGAGTTCCTGCTCAATTGGAAACAACGCATGCAAGTCGCCCAAGATACTCTTCGTCAAAACAAGATTTTGATAGCAAAGAGATACAACATCAATCGCCGCAAACATGTACAGTTCTTTCTAGGTGATTTGGTGTTGGTCAGTTCCAAAAACATAGATTTGCCCAAAAACTTAACTCCTAAGTTCAACAACAGATATTATGGCCCGTACAAGGTGGTGACCAGTATCAATGATGTGACCTACAAACTACAGTTGCCACCCAATGTTTTGATCCATGATGCCTTTCATGTACAATTGCTTCGGAGGTTTCATGCCGATACTAGATTCGGTCGTCAACGTCCTTTGCCAGATCAACTTCAACATCTGCCCTTCGAGCTTGAAATCATTTTGGCAACTCGCTTCACCAGCAAACATCCTGAATTCCACATCAAATGGAAGAATCGCCCAATCAAAGAAGCTGCATGGGTGATTGAACCACTAGTCATTGAGCATGCCCGTGACTTACCCCTTCAGTTCTACAATGAAAGAGATAATCCTGATCTCTATCACCCGTCTTTACCTCATGAGTAATTTTCTGTCTCACGAGCTGTACAGTGAGAAGTGGGCAGAACAATCCTACTTCAAATTTTGGCAAAGTCCTTTGTTCCACAATTGTAATTGAGTCAGTGGGCAAGGCACACTACTTCAATCCCACTAGTATCCGTCTTTATCTCACACTTGTATATTTCCGTGGATAAGACGTGAGCTTGTAAATACATCTTCTTTTTCTAGCGGGCTAAGACACTGATCTGCTCTCTAGGAGTGGATTAAGACCCCCGAACTTTTTTGAGTCAAAAATGGTCCCTCTCTCGCCCAATGAGGACATTGAGCTTTCTCATGGGGGGGAAGTGTATAAGAGAGCATCCTCTTGCTTCCTTACCAAACGGTGTTGAGACGATATTGGTAGCGTGTTGCGCCATCTTCAAATTGCCCGTTCCTTTGTAAAGCTTTCTCAATCTAATACATCTTCTCACTTTCATTCTCAAAACTCTCTTCACTCTTTTTCCTTGCAATCGTGTCGTGTCGTGCCGTGACGTGTCATGCCGTGCCGTGCCGTGCCGTGTCGTGCCCTGACGTGTCACACACTAAGAGTGCGTAAGTTAAATATCCCCAAGTTGACTTTGGCACAACATAACACGACACGGCACGGCACGGCACGGCACGGCACGTCACGGCACGACACGACACGACACGATTGCAAGGAAAAAGAGTGAAGAGAGTTTTGAGAATGAAAGTGAGAAGATGTATTAGATTGAGAAAGCTTTACAAAGGAACGGGCAATTCGAAGATGGTGCAACACGCTACCAATATCGTCTCAACACCGTTTGGTAAGGAAGCAAGAGGATGCTCCCTTATACACTCCCCCCCCCCCCCACAAGAAAGCTCAATGTCCTCATTGGGCGAGAGAGGGACCATTTTTGACTCAAAAAAGTTCGGGGGTCTTAATCCACTCCTAGAGAGCAGATCAATGTCTTAGCCCGCTAGAAAAAGAAGATGTATTTACAAGCTCACGTCTTATCCACGGAAATATACAAGTGTGAGATAAAGACGGATACTAGTGGGATTGAAGTAGTGTGCCTTGCCCACTGACTCAATTACAATTGTGGAACAAAGGACTTTGCCAAATTTTGAAGTAGGATTGTTCTGCCCACTTCTCACTGTACAACTTGTGAGACAGAAAATTACTCATGAGGTAAAGACGGGTGATAGAGATCAGGATTATCCCTTTCATTGTAGAACTGAAGGAGTAAGTCACGGGCATGCTCAATGACTAGTGGTTCAATCACCCATGCAGCTTCTTTGATTGGGCGATTCTTCCATTTGATGTGGAATTCAGGATGTTTGCCGGTGAAGCGAGTTGCCAAAATGATTTCAAGCTCGAAGGGCAGATGTTGAAGTTGATCTGGCAAAGGACGTTGACGACCGAATCTAGTATCGGCATGAAACCTCCGAAGCAATTGTACATGAAAGGCATCATGGATCAAAACATTGGGTGGCAACTGTAGTTTGTAGGTCACATCATTGATACTGGTCACCACCTTGTACGGGCCATAATATCTGTTGTTGAACTTAGGAGTTAAGTTTTTGGGCAAATCTATGTTTTTGGAACTGACCAACACCAAATCACCTAGAAAGAATTGTACATGTTTGCGGCGATTGATGTTGTATCTCTTTGCTATCAGAATCTTGTTTTGACGAAGAGTATCTTGGGCGACTTGCATGCGTTGTTTCCAATTGAGCAGGAACTCTTCAGCATTTGGATCTGAGACATATTGCTTACCTGCTGCTAAGGCCATGGGAGTTATGACTTCTTTACCAGTAGCCACTTCAAAAGGTGTAAACCCTGTGGAGCTATGTAATGTGGCATTGTAATGAAAATAAGAATATCTAGAAATTGAGCCCAATCCTTCTGATCTGCTCGAACATAACTTCGAATGTAGTCTTGAATGCCCTGATTGAGCCTCTCTGTCTGCCCATCTGTCTGTGGATGATATGCTGAAGAAAATCCTTAATTGAGTATCCAATAGCTTGAATAACTCTCTCCACATGTTACTTAGAATACGGGGATCCCGATCTGAAATGATAGCCAAAGGTAGACCATGATACTTGAATACCCGGGAAAAGAACAATTTGGCCACCTTCGGAGCTGTGATGGGAGGATCTGTTGGAATAAAATGGGCTTGCTTTGAAAAATAATCAACTACCACAAAGATCGCTGTACAACCATGAGACTTTGGCAGATCTGTGATGAAGTCCATACTTACAACGTCCCAGGGACGCGAAGGTACTGGCATTTCCTGAAGCTCTCCTGCTGGCTTCATGCGCTGTGTTTTGACCATCTGACAAGTAGGACATGTATGAACATATTGTGTAACATCCTCCCGCATTTGCGGCCAGTAGAAAAATCTTTTAAGCCGATCAAAGGTGCGTATCTGACCGGAATGACTACCGATGTAACTGTCATGACACTCCAAGAGTATGTGGTTGCGGAGATCGCAACCTTCGGAACATATAATGCTGACTGATGAAAAATGAGACCATCCTTGATTTCATATATCCCCCATGGCGTTTTGCCGGATTCTATATCTTTGATTAACTGCTGAGCTTCTTCATTTGCCTACATGTGCTCTTTGACTTGAGCCCCAAATCTACTTTCAGCTACCGTTATAGCTTGTAACTCTGCCTGCCTACTGAGGGCATCTGGCATCTTATTGGAAGACCCAGGTTTGTGCAAAATTTCTATATCAAACTCTGCTAGGAAATCCTGCCATCTAGCTTGCTTGGGAGAGAGCTTGGGTTGAGTTTGGAAATATTTAAGAGAGATATTATCTGTATATACTTTTGTGGGCTTATCTTGAACATAGTGTCTCCACTTCCTTAAGCAATAAACCACTGCGAACATCTCTTGCTCATGCGTCGCCCATCTCCTTTCTGTAGAATCCAACTTCTTAGATTCATAACAAACTGGGTGTCCATCTTGCATAAGCACGCCCCCAATGGCGTATCCTGAAGCATCGGTATGAACCTCAAATGGGCTAGAAAAATCTGCCATCTTCAGCACTGGTGCCTGTATCATCATTTGCTTAAGTTGCTCAAAAGCATGCTGTTGCTTATCTGTCCACTGAAAAGTAGTTGCAGGAGATGCCAAATCTGTTAATGGCGCCGTGAGCTTACTGTAGCCTTGAATAAAGCGCCGGCAAAACACTGTAAACCCCAAAAATTCTCTGAGTTGTCCAACCTTAGTAGGAGGTTGCCACTTCATGACCGCTTGAACCTTCTTAGGGTCAATGGCAATACCATCCGGCTTGATCAAGTAGTCGAGAAATTCTATCTGCTCCACTGCAAACTCGCACTTCTCCGGCTTAACATATAACTGATGGTGGCTGAGGCGGGAGAAGACCTTGTGCAAGTGATCCAAGTGCTCCTCCAAAGTTTTGCTGTAAATCAACACATCATCAATATAGATGATTACAAAGTCATCGAGGAAATCAATAAAAATTTTATCCATTAGTTCACAAAACGTAGCTGGTGCATTAGTGAGTCCCTCAGGCATCACCAGCCATGCATAACTGCCATAACGACTTCTAAAAGCTGTCTTTTCTTCATCCCCTTCTGCTATCCTGATTTGATGATAGCCCGACCTCAAGTCGAGACGTGTGAAAAACCTAGCACCTTGAAGCCGATCCAATAGATCATCGACGACGGGCACAGGATACCGATTTCTGACTGTAGATTTATTGAGAGCACGGTAATCTGTACATAACCGGAGTGAGCCGTCCTTCTTCTTAACAAACAGCACTGGAGCTCCATAGGGGGATCTACTTGGTCGCATGTGCCCAGAGGCTTCCATTTGACCAATCTGCTTCTTGAGCTCCACCAGTTCCGTTCCTGTCATCCTGTAGATCGGCCTAGCTGGGGGCTGTGCTCCTGGCAAAAGATTAATCTTGTGATCTACACTTCGGCGGGGAGGCAGGCCATTGGGCAAATGGTCAGGCATGACATCTTGAAACTGATTGAGGAGATCTTGCACCTTATCATTCCCTATGGTCCAGATGATCTGCTGAATAACTGGCTCTTCTTCAATTAACCGCGTAATGCACAGACGTAATTGCCCTCCATGTTTCAATTCTTTTTCTAGTTGCTTAGCGGTAATTCCTGAAATGGCTGACACTTGAAGTTGATCCTGATGATGTTGAGCAAATGTGTCGCCTGTGAATACTGGTATCTGTATTGTTTCTGTTGGAGTGATTGATTCTTGATATTGTTGAGACACTGAGTCGACTGCGGAAGCTGGTATCTGGGCTGTTTCTGTTGGAACTGTTGATTGAGCTTGCTTACCATGTGTCTGCTCCATGGGTGACTCTTTTGGCACCCATTTCTGTGTGTACTTAGTGTGAATAGAAGGGAGCGGGTCACTCACCCGTTTACGGTCGGTGTGCGTATCCGATGGACTTGGCGCTGAAGATGCACTCTGATCTTGAGATCTAGTGCGAAAGTAGGGAACCCACACCACTGTGGTCGGAGTTTGCAGATAAATCTTGTTTCTTTGCATCCCCAAAATTTGAACCACATGGTGATCAATCCAATCCATTCCTAGAATACCCTCAAACCCATCCATGGGAACAACTATGAAATTTAACTTTGAAATTTAACTTTGCTCGCCAATGACCAATTTGCACCAAAACATCCTTAGGCAGTTCACAATATTTGTATTTGCCTTGCACGAATGAAACTTCAACTCCTGCTGCCTTTGAGGGCCTGACGCCCAAGCGCGCTGCTACTTGCAGTGAAAGAAAATTATGAGTGGCACCAGTGTCCACCATCAAACTTTGTGAGATGTCTTCCACTGCAGCCTGCACATACATGTTTTTGATACACGGAATAAAAGCAGACATATTAGGTGGGGGGGTTTGCCCCTACAGCGCCGACTTTAGCTTGGTGCTACCAATCCTTCTTTTCTTCTTCAATTTCTGTAATATGGACCGAGGATTGAGGCAACTCGGGAGCCGCTCGAACATAAGTTGCCCTAGAACCACTTGTTGAAGCCGTGGTCCCTTTTTGACAATCGCGAGAGAAGTAAGGCCTTCCACATAAATTGCATACTATGGGACCTCCCCTTCCTCTGTATGCACTGGTATAGATACCAAGTGTTACATACTAAGAGTGCGTAAGGTAAATATCCCCAAGTTGACTTTGGCACAACATAACACGACACGTCACGGCACAACACGGCACGGCACGACACGGCACGGCACGGCACGACACGACTGCAAGGAAAAAGAGTGAAGAGAGTTTTGAGAATGAAAGTGAGAAGATGTATTAGATTGAGAAAGCTTTACAAAGGAATGGGCAATTCGAAGATAGCGCAACACGCTACCAATATCGTCTCAACGCCGTTTGGTAAGGAAGCAAGAGGATGCTTCCTTATACCCTCTTCGAGGCTACTGAGTGGGCTCAGCACAGTGGTTAGAGGATGGTTGTGCTTTTGTTGGACTTTGAGAAGGCCTATGATAGGGCCCCTTGGGACTTCTTGGAAGGTACTATAGCATGATTGGGCTTTCCCTAGGAGTGGATCAGAGGAGTATCTGCATCATACATGTTAGTCACCAGTAGGGTACTCATTGGAGGAAGGAGGAGGGGGGAGGAGTTTTGTTTGAGAGGTCAGTCCAATAAGGCTGGCTTTTGGTCCCCTACCTCTTTCTATTCTTTAGGAGGTGATGTCCTACTTTCTCTGTTCGAAAGTGAGTGGCTTGTGAGGCCTTAAGGCTCCTTGTGAGAGAGGAGATAGAGCTGGTGGAATTTGAGTATGTAGATGGCATGGCCCTCTATGTGGAGGACGATGAGGTGGTGTTAGAACGATTGAGACTTGCATTGGAGGTATTTTGCAGAGATGTGGATGCAAAATTCAATGGGTGGAAGTTAGTTGGTTTTCTCACAGATCTAGAGTCTAGCGTTGGGTGGGGCATTCACTTGAGTTTTAGTTGGGTGAGCAAGGGGCAAGCCGTCTATTATCTTGGCTTCTAGGTGGGGACTCAACATTACGCCAACTCAATAGTTTCTGCTAGTACTCGATTTCATTAGAAGGAAGCTGACCTATTGGAGTACGACCTGCCTCTCCTTGGCAAGCAAGGCCCTAGTGGCCAACTAGCTCCTCTTAGCAATAGCCTAGTACATTGCTACCTAGTGGCGTTTCTCCTCATCTTGTGTGGCTCAGCTTCGCCACCTCGTGAGGAATTTTCTTTGGGCTGGTTCGGATGGCCCTAGGAACTCTTGGGCCAAGGTAGCATGGGTGACTAATCTAGTATCACTCAGAGGGGGGCATAGCAGCCAGAAACATCAGAAATGTTTAGAAACGAAATGTTAGAAACGTGTTTCGTAAGTTTCTTTCAAGAGGGGGTAAAATAAGAAACGTGGGTTTTTTTATATAGGGATTTTTAGTAGTTTTGATTGGAGAAAGAGATTCTAAATCTCTATGGAACTCTCTCTTAAACAAAGAATGACTAATTGAGCTTAAGTGATAAGAGCCAATTGAGAATAATACATTATACATTACATATCCATGATTCATTATTGACTTGTCACTTATGTGAAAGTTAATCTTTGGACAAGCTATACTATTGTTTAAAACTCAAACATTATGATTTATACATATTATACAAAGAAAATTGAAATTAACATGTAAATAGCCTATCTATAATATGGACTGAGTCAAGTTGCAACATCATGATTCTCATTTCAAAACAAATCGACAAAATGTCAAAATCAAGAATGAATTGTAATATATGATAAATAACTCATAAATGAGACTAAAGTCGTATAATATTCAAATCTCAAGGCGAGAGAGAGAGAGAGAGAGAGAGAGAGAGAGAGAGAGAGAGAGAGAGAGAAATTTACGAAAAAAGAGAGAGAGAGAGAGAGAGAGAGAGAGAGAGAGAGAGAGAGAGAGAGAGAGAGACTAGATACTAGATTAACAAGTCCAATAACTAAACAAAAGCATAAAAAAATCAGTCTCATCCAAAATCTTGAGCCCTCACAAGTCATTATACATTATCATCATCATCATCATGTTTGATATTGCCCAATAGTTTTTGTCAAAAAAACCATGTTTTGGGTTTCAACTCACAAAAAAAAAAGCCACGTTTTTTACTCTCAGAAGCATTTCATACTTTAAGAAACATTTCATAAGTTTCAGATTCAAAGAAACTCGTTTCTTAGCTGCTACGGAGGGGGGGTTGGAGATTATCGACCGAGAGTATTAGAGTTTGGTCCTCTTGGGCAAGGTGGTGGTTCGTGGCCTCACACCATGTGGGTAGACATGGAAGGTTCTTTTGTAGGAGGGCCTTTAGGAGTATGGGGTATAGCTTGATGGGGAATGGAGGCCATCCTTGAAGTGGATCTTCATGTCAACCCAGATCAATCTACCCGAATCTTGGTTCTTGTGCAATTTGCTACATGTATGGTAGGGCTTGTGTAAGCGCTTGATTCAGAGATCTTTAGTATGTCAGGAGGAGATAGTCTTCCAATTGGTGGTCTGGAGCCCCCAGGTTCACGATTGAGATAAGATCCAAATTGGTGAGTGCCCTCACATCTAGTCGGTTGGTTGGGGGGCTGGCCTTGGCCGCACTGTTAGAGTATGGAGGAAGGTCTATAGGTTGCATGATTGGGGAATTTTATAGTAGGCATCTAGTTGCTAGCAGGGAGTTGAGACTAGGATGAGGGAGATTGAGGCAACGATCCCATAGGATTGGTTGGACCCCATGTTAGAGAGCCGATGTTGAGGTGTGGGCGGCTAGTCTCTCATCAGTAGGCATCCCATTGGAGGTGGCAGTGCTCCCCTTGAGGTTTTGTTCATAGTCCAAGCTAGTAGAAGGGTAGCCCTCGACAGAGGTCGACAGGAAGAGGAGCTACTAGCTATACCCTGGAGGAGGATTTGTGTTGTTAGACTCAAGGGGAAGATTTGGGTGCTAGACCCCTACATACCCTAGAGTGAGTTTAGGAATGGCCCCTTTGGATTTGGGAGAGCAGGCCTCTAGATGAGGTGGAGTGGGACCTTGGAGAGTGGCTTTGACCAGCCACGATAGTTGTCAAGAAGCACTAGGGCTTCTTGGCCTACACAGCTCAGATTGGCAAGCATGTTTTGATGTACAAGGACAAGGATTGGGCACACTCTTACAGTAGACAACACTGGCGAACACAACATTATTGAGACAGTAGACCTTGTGACTGACCTTTTGGCGATGCTTGTGGGATAATTGGAGGCCATGGAGGGTGACATATTTCTTGTGGCTATTTGCACGTGGAGGCTTGGCTAGTGGGAGCTAGCTGGTTGAGATGCATAGGATGGAGTTTGCAAGGGTTGCCCACTGCAGCACTTGGAAACTGCAAAGCATTGCTTCTAGTCTTGTGAGGTAGTGCAACTGGTGTGGAGAGGAGCGTGGTGTATTCTTCGCTGAGTGGCGCCTAGCTTGGGGTATATATCTTGGGGGTTGTTTGTTGGTAGGCAGTTAGCCAAGGTCGCCACTTATTGTATGAGGCTGAGATGCATGACACTTATTTTTCATTTTTCTCATTGAGGTGGGTTCTTGTGTTTTGGTTGGCTTGGAGGCACTACCTATCCATTAGGTATTGGACGTTACAGCAGAGCAATCAGAGGTGTGGGAGATTATTGGGAGCCTCACAGTATGACACATTTGGAAGGCATGCTATTAGTTGGTTCTAGGCGGCAAGTGCGTGTCCACATATATGACTTTGGTAGACCTCTGGACCTCAATTATCCACTCCCTCCACGGTCACTGGGATCAGGTGCAGGGTGACTCTAGAGCTCATGAGGAGCTCCAATGCAACGTCTTACGTACTTGGGGTGGCCATGATTAGATCTTCACAATGCAAGCAGGCAACTCCAAGTGGTGGTATACTCCTCTGTGGCTTCTATCTCCCATTTCCCTCTGACCGCCTTGTGAGGCTTGTATATATGATTGTAGTATGACTTTGTATCAACTCTAGCCAGTCTATTGAGCACATGTGCTTTGTTGTAAAATCTTTTAAGTAATACACATTTTTCTTGGAAAAAGAAGGAAGGCTGGTTTTAGTGCGTGGTTTTGCTGGGTGTTGTATGCCATAGATCAAAGCAGCTGGGGGTCAATCTAACTGCTAAACAAGGCAAAAGACATGTTCTTCTTCTATTTAAGGGGCTGTGTCTTTTGTTTCATTTGAGTACCCTTTGCATGGATACATATCTACATTATTCTTTCCATGTTTGTGCATCTATGTGCATTCGCTGCTTTGCACACGAGCATTCGTATGGAGTGCAGTTTACTTGCAAAGCTCATCTCTTTGGCGGGAAGGGGGGTTTTGTATTAGTGCTTGCAATCAACCTAGTGTTTCATAATATAAACTGATATCTTTTATGCTTTTTTGTAGGGACAAGTTTTGTAAGACTTCCTTGTAAACACCACTTTTGTAATCAATGTATGGAACAATACACCAAAATCAATGTGAAGGAAGGAGCTGTGAAGACATTATATTGTCCAGACACAAGCTGTAAAAATGCTATTCCTCCAAGCATATTGAAGCAGCTCCTTGGAGACGAAGACTTTCAGAGGTGGGAGTCATTACTTCTACAGAAGACACTTGACTCAATGGTCGATGTTGTATATTGCCCTCGATGCGAATTAGTGTGCATTGAAGATGAAGAACATGATGCACAATGCATGGGTTGTCTCTTCAGCTTTTGCAGCCTTTGTAGGGGTCCACGACATGTTGGCCAAGAATGTATGCCCCTGGATGTTAGACTGGAGATCCTTAAGGTACATACCTGTATTTGCTCAATAGACACACTGTCATTTTGTTTGTATGTGTTGAATGGTGCGTTCAATGTGTTCTTAAATGTTGCAGGTGTAAGGATGTGGTCTAATAAAGAGCTTGACAATCAGAAATACACTAGGATGATAAATACAGCATAACTTCATTATTTGATGGTCTACTGTTTAGTTCTACATATTGGCATTCATGCATATGGTGACATTGAGCTAGAACTTACCTAGGTTGGGACTGGTTGGTAGATTTTCAGATTGAAACCTGTTGAAAAATATATTCCATCCTTTTCTGACCATATCCCTGGTTGTCCTCTTACTGATATCATGTTCAAACTAGGTACAGAATTTCTTGCTTTTAGTAAAGTGACTGTTCTTTTTTGGTCAAGTGTTATTCTCTGAAACTTACTATCTATCTACATCTTGCGGAATTCTTCTCTCCTCTTTAATGATTAAATTTGAGCTTAGATCTCCTGGCTGTCATTGATATCATACTCATTTAGATTCAGCATCCCATAATTCTGATGTCTCAGTCCTGTTCAGTTTTGCTGCTAATTTTGGGTGCTTGTGAAGAGGCTTTTTATATAAGCTATTACCATAAGCTCTATTTCTGGGATGATGGAGCCCCTGGTAGTTTCACCTTTACTTGATGAGACCAGCTGCCACTCCAGAAATCTAAGTAGTTGAACAAAACTTCCGTGATCTCAACTCACTAGAATGATTTTAGGAAACAAACTGACGGTTTTAATTTTAATCATTAGTTGTTCACTGTGCTGCAATAGCATATGAATAGATCACTTTTTGCAATTTGCTTGCTTTTATTTTTGAAGATTTCACACCTTAAACCCATCTTATACATGACTGCACTTTTCTTCTAGTGCAAATTTGTTGTTATACTAAAACTTTAAGCGAAAAGGATATTCACTTGGCCAAACATGAGGCCAAGTTTGAGTTGTGGAGATTTCCACTTGTAAAGTAAGTTTTATACTAACAATATTTTCTACTGCCATCTGTTACCGGGTGCCAAGAACTCGGAATTTTGAGTTTTATGAGAGTTAGCCCTAGTTTCACTTGTTTCACACCAGTTTGAGCATTACTACTTTAATGCATATGGTCTCTGTATGGTGGGATGACTCAAAACTAGTTTAACAAAAGAACAAAGATGGAGGCCTAAATATTTTCTTGCTAATATTTTTTTTTCTCACACAATATAATGTACACAAATTATAGATAAGATACAATATAAACAAAAGTGACCTACTAAGTCAAACAATGCATAACTAACTATACTGATCAAGGAATCTGATGCAAGTGTCTATTCGTCAATTGGAGTCTATTTGACCCCCCATTTAATGACTGCAAGGTTTGGAGGTATAAAGCAGCTACCAGATCCGGAAGCCCGAAAGCATGTGATGGAGGCCAAGGTAATAGATTTCGATGCTAGAAAGCTGCCCATCCAATCGTCTTATTGAGCTTTGGTAACTGGCAGCTTAACAATATGGGCACACGTCAAATTTATGGCCACTGTTTCGTTGAAATAATCAGATGGATGGAATCTTGCAAGGGCATCAAGCGCTGTTGAAAACCTGCACCATTTTAGTTCACTGTGCTTGGGCATACTAAACAATAACCTTTTTGGGCATTGAGTTGGATGAAAGCCCCCAGCCTTGTAAAGAGCAAAGGAATCTTTTCTGCCGTATGCTTTTTGGTAGATGGCCACCTATTGTTTGTGCTTACTAGGCTAGAGGGTCAAACCTCTCTTTAAGAGGTCACATGTATAGTATGAGGGAGGAGATCGGTGCACTCTGTTTTGTAACGACACTAGCAAACGAGAAGGCTTTCTCTCAAGAGCATATTGCTTCCTAGGCTGCCTATCAGTTAAACCTCTATTTCAATGGTCATGTATAAATAGGATGAGGGAGGAGATTGGTTGCAGTCTGTAACTGTGAGCACGCTAGGAACAGAGAAGGCTTTCCCACTCTCTTTAGTGTAATGGTTCCTCTTGCTATCCACTTGCCTTCTTTCTTGAGAGGAGAGTCAGGAATGAGGTTTGCGCGTGCTTGCCAACTTCAAGAGCTCTCTAAAGGCCATCCACCATTTGTCCTCCCTTTTCTTCAGCCTTACTTCTTCACTTGCAGCCACCTCCAATGTACCAATATGAATGTCAGGAGACCAAGAGGAGTGAAGCAAGCTATCCCAGGTAGTTGAATCTGGAGGAGTGCACTAGGGTTTTGGGAAGGAACCCCACAAACCTGCTCTTTGTGTGCTCCCTCCTGAGGCTGATTCTGCACAGGAACCCTAATATATTTGTTTCTTGACAATATCTGACCTGATATCTTAATTCCACTCTATATGAGTAAGACTAAATATGGGCAATTCAAATTCATTGCAGCAGACTGTGGTGGGAGTGCATCCATCTTTAATCCATGTTTCCTAAACCATGATT
The DNA here is from genome assembly GCF_053477565.2 of Lygodium microphyllum. Taxonomy (NCBI): domain Eukaryota; kingdom Viridiplantae; phylum Streptophyta; class Polypodiopsida; order Schizaeales; family Lygodiaceae; genus Lygodium; species Lygodium microphyllum. The sequence continues at coordinate 79,694,209 of NC_141155.1, forward strand.
GCATCTCTGCAGACTAATAATGTGTCTCTCCACTCTGTGCTAACCAACCGTATGGAGGAAGTTGATGCCAAGCACATATATCTATATCTAGGGAGCTCCCTTATCCTTTGTAAGCAAGTCACTGACTGAAATAAGGCCTCTGTAACCACAGGTGTGGCTCCTATCTTTGCTTTGACAATCTCATGGGGGTATCGATGGTTTGCTTTGTATCATGTGAGTGATCATCATTACTAGTGGCATCTCACTACTCTTCTACATCCTTTGCAAAGACATGGGCCCCATATTGGGGATCCATATAACAAGGATGGGGTAAAGAATGTATCAAACATCCATAATTTAGACCGGGGTTCTTGGAATTGAACATATGCATTTTCCCTGGAGTGCTCCAAGTGCTGCATAACCTCTGTCCATCCTGGAAGTTGTTGAATCTCACAATGAAAATGGAGGTCCTGTGAATGTTACCCCCAGATATATGTAGGATCTAGCATACTCAACCATATGCCCTCCAAGAGTACACTCATGCCCCACTCAGATTACCCAAGCATGTGTGGTATTGAATACCATCACCTTGGTCTTCCCAAGGTCAATGCCAATCCTCTATTCATGCAAAATGCTTGCAATGTATCCATGTTTCACTGCGAGCCCTTGGTAAAGTCTGTGATCAACACCGCATCATTCGGATGCAAGAAGATGGGTATCAATATGCTAGCCAAGCTTGCACTTGGTCACCCTAACCTATACACACAATGTGAGAGCTCATTAACATAAACACCAAATAGAGTAGGTGAAAACGGACACCCCTGCTTCACCCTGATGGTACTGTCCATATTGGAAAGTGTTCCCATTGTGTACACACACACACACACACACACACACTCTCTCTCTCTCTCTCTCTCTCTCTCTCTCTGTGTGCCTGTGTGTGTGTGGAGAGAGAGAGAGAGAGAGAGAGAGAGAGAGAGAGATTAAAAGCAATGTATGGATTTGTTAGGAGCGACAACAAGGTTCTTCAGCAAGAAGGAAGAAAGAACAAGATATGCTAAACGATCTTTTGAGTATGAAGTATGTTGAAAGAGAAACAAAGCCATGCCCCTCATGTAAAATTGCTATTACAAAAAGTGAGGGATGCAACAAAATGACTTGTGGAAACTGCGGACAGTATTTCTGTTACCGATGTAACAAGGCGATTGAGGGTTATCAACATTTCAGGTTTGGATGCTCTGTTTATTCAATTATCTGGTGCTCTGCACAGTGCCTTGAAATTTTGGGTTAAACTTTGCTGGTGCTCAGCACTGTGCCTTACTGAAAATTGTTGGTTAACTCTGCTATAATGCAGGGACGGCTGTGTATTGTTTGATGAAATTGATCTCCAAATGTGGCAAGCTGAAATGCTTAATCTTCCTCGGCATCCACAAGTACAGAATCGGGATGGAGCTCAGGCTTGGTTCCCTTGTCCCAATTGTCGGCAGCCAAATCTGAAGGTAAAGAAGCGAGGGCCCTCAAATTTTTTTGTAATGAACCTTCTTATTATAAAATTCATTGAAGTTCTTGGATCTGAGCTTTGTGGATCTTTCCATATGGGTGAGCTGACTAATTTCTCATGTTCTCATGTCTATGCTGACTAGGAAGGGAACAACAACCATATATTTTGCTGGTCATGCCAACAGCACTTCTGCGCTTTATGTAGAAAGGTGGTGCGTCGTAGCTCAGAGCACTATGGTCTTGGACCAAATAAATGCAAGCAACATACAAATGGTTGATAAGAGATTGAAGGACAGGTATGTGCCTGTGCCTGGTTCATAAGTTGTTGTCAATATCAAGTATTTGTGCTGGAACCCCTCAAAGAGCCACACATTTGTAAAATTTGTGCTTTCTTCTTTCTGCTAGTATTTGTGATGTTTGCATGGTATTGCCACGTTTGTTCTGCTTGACCAAGTGCAGAAAAAGGCAAGCTGCTTTGTCTAGTTCTTCTTTTTAATGTCTCCTTCAATATGCATGCTGAATATGGCAGTAATTTTTTTTCACCATCAAAAGAGCCCTTGTTATCTAAAATTCTGTTTTATCATATTTCCCAAGTTCTCTTATGCTATGATGCTTGTGCTTGTTTCGTCGGGTATAGACATTTCCTGCTTTGTGAGGGGCAAAGTAAATTGGGTATTTGCCCAACTGTTATAAACACTCTGGTTATGGTTGTTCTTTCCCCTTTCTGGAAAATTCACCTTGATCTTGTGCTATTTTCCATCTGATCTCACTTTCCATGTTTTGAACTGTATCTGAATACCATACAGTTGCACATACCTAAATCTGAATACCTTACAGCTGCGCGTACCTAAATCTGGGTCATATTGTCGGAAGCAAGGCAATCAGACAATTGCACATGTTTTGAACTGTATCTGAATACCATACAGCTGCACATACCTAAATCTGGGTCATATTGTTGAAAGCAGGGCAATCAGACAATTACACTCGGAAGGGCAAGGCATGTAGTGGTGGATTGGTAAATGTGGGCTGGTTGATGGTTTACATCTCTTTGAAAGTATTTTGGAGGAAAAGCTCTTTCATGAGATGCCTATTCTATTGATTTAAGCTAAGCAAACTTGGTTGTTTTGAGGCCTCAAAGGGTTCAGTGTGCATTATCAAAGTACTGGGAGGAAGGTTCTTGTCTGACATCTTTGTGCCTCATAGTACTCGGATAAAAATGAGTGCATGCCCTGGCTGTGTATTTTCATAGACATTACAATATTAGTCTCAATTAACAGTACTTTCAAGTTCATTGCCTTCTGTTTGTATTTGCACAACATAGTCAACTATTTCCATGTGGCATGAACATTTTGTCCGTAATGTTTGCAGTGGCTATTGCAAATGGGCTTGGGCAAGGAGAAGTACTCTGGTGTGATGGGGACTGGTGCATGATCTGATTGAACTTGTGCATAAGCATGTAATATGATCCTCGGAAAACCCATTTCTATGAGGATTTATACAGAGAACATCTAACAAAGATGCAATAACAAGATGTGAAAGATTGAGAGAGATTGCTGTCTTATTTCTGTTAGCAAGGTCACACCTAAATATACACTCTTAACTATTACTACATTCATGAAGGACTTGCTCACAAGTGACCCCTTGGTGGGAGAATAAGATGGCAAGGGCTCCACAAGGCCAGTTGTAAACATTTTTTATTATTACAATAATGACGAGAAGAGTTGGATGCCAGATGGCTTCTCCTTCTCCTTCTATGTTGTGAATGTCCTGGTTTGTGTCACCCTTTGATGCTGCTGAAACAGGAGTGTTGAAAGCATTGACTCGTCATATTATACAGTAAACCTAAGTGCAGTTCCATGGTTTACATGGTTTTTATATTTTAGTCTTAGTTTCTTTTGTGGGTGTGACATATTGGAACAGTAAACCTAAGTGCAGTTCAATGGTTCACATGATTTTTATATTTTAGTCTTATTATCTTTTGTGGGTGTGATATATTGGAACTGTAAGAATTGTTGTTTCAGGTCCACAGGCAATCATCTTTTAGCTTCAAGGCTTAAAATCTTGGTGTATCTATCTGTTGGGTAGCTTGTAGTTGTGTGCATCAAATACTTGGTAGAGTTTGTTTGTCGCATGAAAAACCTTTTAAGATCGGAATAATCATATGGTATGCAAGTAATGTAAGCAGCACTTAGCAAATATTGGATCATACTTAGAACCTTAAAATAGATTTAGGCAGTTAATGAATGAAGCATCTTTGGTTAGATTAGGAGTTCCCATTAGATTATTGGCAAATCACCATTGTTGGCTAGGCAATCTTTTTTATGTTGTAGCACTTTTGTCTATACTATATATTATTTTTGCATCTTCTAGACCTACCCGCCAAACTTAACATTGTAGATGTGGCACGCATTGCAAAATTTGAGCATCTTTTCTCAATAAACCATTGTATCATAAAGCTCTCTCTCTCTCTCTCTCTCTCTCTCTCTCTCTCTCCCTCTCTTTGTGGGGTGCATTCAAGCGCTCGTGAGCTCGAGGGAACATCTTTACTTGCATTGTGGACTTTGTCTTCTCACACACACCCTCCATCCTTGTGGTTGGAGTCTCCACATGGTGTGCATTCAGCAACCGGTGAGCTTGAATGAATAGGGATGTGTGGCTTATGAGACAGACAACTTAGAGATATGGATGACATGGAATTGTAACGGCCCATTATGGACACACCCAAGGAGGATGGAGGAGGTGATGGAGAACCATGAGGTGATTCTAGTCATAGAGATATGTTAAGAGTCCTAAGAGGGTGTTAAAGTACATGGATATGTTTGGGAGTCCACATATTTGAGTTGCACAAGACAATAGGTTGCCACCTGAGGATCAGGAGTGGTAGTGTTGACCAGACGAGCTCCAAGATAGACTTCATCATGGCATGAGACCTTGACACATGATACATGTGGATCGGATTGGAGTTCTCTCATGATTGGATGCTATACATTGTCCTTATTGTTTCATAGGGGAGTTGAGATATGCTATTAGGTAGCCCTAACAATAGGAGAGAGGGAGATAGAGGAGGAGAGTCCCCTTTTAGAGACCTCTTACACCAAATTGTACTCTTCCAAATTGGGAGAGATTCTCTTGGTAGGAGATGCTAATGCAAGGATGCAAAGTAGATAGTATGACACATGATTTTGAGGATCTAGAGCGGTTGTAGGTGATAGATGTACACGAGGCAAGCATAGATAGGGTATCGGTTGACACCAGGTGAGATAGTACTTGTTATGGCTAGTATCTACTAGAGCTAGGGTTGCAACACCATCTCATAATTTGCAATGGGAAATTTGGCTTGAATTCAAAGCATTGACATGCTTCTAGTCCATTGGCTCTAGCATGGTGGATTATGAACCAGGTTCCATTGGGGTGATGGAACTAATCAGATCCTTCACCATCTACCCTTGCTCCATTGGAGTAGATCATACCTAGATGCCCCTCACTTCCCCACACCCACAAGTGCCAGCTCTTGCCCACACCTAGTCCACCACTTGCTATTTCATGCACAAGGTAGTTGACATATACATCCATCATGTCTATGATGGGTGTACACGGTTTGAGCATACTACCTTCTTAGGGGCACACTCATCTCACAACTCACCGATGTTTTGCACTCCACAAATCTCCAAGCTTCCCACAGGCCACACACACTAGCAAACTCATAAGACTTGGGACCATGCCCCAAAATAGATTGTATGGTGATGAGTGCATGGAGCTATACAAACACCTTTGGACCCAAAACGAACTAGGGTCTATAATAGAGAGGGAGGCTCACAAGCAAATGAGGATCTTGACTTGCTGTAAGTGGCAGGCATATGAGGAGGTATATTATTGGGATCTATACCATTTATTCATGGGTAAAGATGTACCAGAACAAATGGTATGATGATGAGTCCATGGAGCTTTATAGAGACCTTTGCATCTAGAGAGAATTAGGATCTATTATAGATAGGGAAGCCCACATGTAGATGAGGATCTTGACTCGCCATTAGTAGCAGGTATATGAGGAGGCACAATATTGGGATCTATACCATCTATTCATGAGTAGAGATGTAGCCGTAGCATGATGTAGACTATGGAAGCCGTGTTGCCCCACACCCATTAGTGACCTAGAGACATGGGACTTCGATGCATAGGGACGATGGAACTAATTAGATGCTTTACCATCCCCCCTTGTCTGATCGAGGTAGATCATACTACATGTCCCTCACCATATCTGCTTCCCCATGCTTACAAGTGCTAGGTCTCCCCCACACCTAGCTTACCACTTTTTACTTCAGGCATGAGCTAGTTGATATATACAACCATCACATCTATGATGGGCCTACATTGTTCGAGCATATTGCCTCCCTAGGCATGCTCACCTCCCAACTCACCTCCATTCTATACTCAGTCTCTCTCTCGAGCTTCCCACATTACACACACACTAGCAAACTCATAAGACCTAGGACCATGCCCCAGAATAGATCATACGATGTCGAACACGTCTAGATCTAGAGAGAATTAGGGCCTATTATAGAGAGGGAGAACCACAAGCAGATGAACATCTTGACTTATTCATGTGATGGGCATTTGAGGAGGCACAATATTGGGATCTATACCATTTATTCATGAGTAGAGATGTAGCCACAACATGGTGCAAACTGTGGGAACTGACTTGCCCCACACCACCATCAGCGAGATCGAGAGACATGGCACTCCAATGTAGAGGGACTATATGATATATCACACCAGTTATTGATTCCTCACCCATTGGAGCCTCACCCTATCACATCCACCTTCTTTGGACATGATATGGTGAAGAAAGTGATAGTGCATCTACAATATGGAAAATCATTGGATCACGCATGTATGTAGGATGAGCACTTCATTTATGCAGTGGAGATTTTGGCTTTCCTTGCTCTTATGTTCAATGTGGCTCTAGTAGAAGGCTTTCTAGATGAGTGGACCATGCATACCATTGTGCTAGATCCTAGTAATTACAGGACCATCATGGTGGGCCACACAGTGACTAAGATACATGGAGTAGTGATGGAGGTGGAGCTTAGTGCATATGTAGAAAGGGAGATTGAAGGCAACATGATAGGTTGGATTCATGAATAGAGATGTAGCCATAACATGGAGTAGACTATGGAAGCCATGCTACCCCACACCTATTAGTAACCTAGAGACATGACACTTCGATGCGTAGGAACGATGGAACCAATAGATGCTTTACCATCTCCCCTCATCCGATCAGAGTAGATCATACTACATGTCCCTCACCATATCTACTTCCCCATGCCTACAAGTGCATTACCATCTCCCCTCATCCGATCGGAGGAGATCATACTACTTGTCCCTCACCATATCTACTTCCCCATGCCTACAAGTGCTAGGTCTCCCCCACACCTAGCTTACCACTTTTTACTTCAGGCATGAGCTAGTTGATATATACAACCATCACATCTATGATGGGCCTACATAGTTTGAGCACATTGCCTCCTTAGGCATGCTCACCTCCATTCTATACTTAAGTCTCTCTCTAGAGCTTCCCACATTCCACACACACTAGCAAACTCATAAGACCTGGGACAATGCCCCAGAATAGATCATACGATGATGAGTGCATGGACCTATATTGACACGTCTAGATCTAGAGAGAATTAGGGCCTAGTATAGAGAGGGAGATCCACAAACAGATGATAATCTTGACTCGTTCGTAAGTGATGGGCATTTGAGGAGGCACAATATTGGGATCTATACCATTTCTTCGTGAGTAGAGATGTAGCCACAGCATGGTGCAGATTGTGGGAGCCACATTGCCCCACACCCATCATCGAGACGATCGAGAGACATGGCACTCCAATGTAGAGGGACTATATGTTATATCACATCAGCTATTGATTCCTCACCCTATCACATCCACCTTCTTTAGACGTGATATGGTGAAGAGAGTGATAGTGCATCTACAATATGGACAATCATTGGATCACACATGTATATGGGATGAGCATTTCATTTATGCAGTGGAGATTTTGTCTCTCCTTGCTCTTATGTTCAACATGGCTCTAGTATCCACAATCAGGAGATTCCCCAAATCCTAGTAATTAGAAGACCATCATGGTGGGCCACACATTGGCTAAGATATATGGAGTAGTGATGAACGTGGAGTTCAGTGTATATGTAGAAAGAGAGATTGAAGGCAACATGGTAGGTTGGATTCATATGGGGATTCTCTACACTTGACCACATCTTCACCTTGAGGGGCATGATTGAGTAGGTGAAAGTGAGGAAGGAGAGACTATTGCTTCTATGTGGATTTTTGCGAAGCCTTTGATATAGTTCCACATAATAGGCTTGTGGGAGCTTTCGCTCAACTGCCAAGACACTCGGACCGCTTATTGTTTCAAGCGTTCCAAGCCGAGCACTAATGGCTACCTCTCACATAGCCGACGCGCCATCCATATCTACGGTGTAGTGAGCTTACCTCCGTGCCGTTCGAGTTACCTCCTCTCCCGCACACTCCGGTAGCTCCACGATCCAAGTGCAAGCTTCAAGCAAGCTCCATCCTCAAGCTCCACGCTCCAAGCTCCATTGCCGCGAGCAAGACAAGAGAAGAGAAGAAGAGAGGAGACGATGGAGAGCTTCTCCTCCTCGGTCCCTCACCCTCACACACTCACTCCCTCACACTCTCACACTCCCTCTCTCAAGCACAAGCTCAAGCAAGCAAGAAGAAGAAGAAGAAGAAGAAGAGGAGAGCTACTTTTGGCCACACACAAGAATGAGCTTCTCATTCACTTTTCAACTTTATATACAAAACCCTAAATCCCTTTTGGGCGGTCATCCCCTTTTTCCCCTTTTTACATGGCCGGCCATAAATAGCGCTCTGGCGGAGGGGCGCGTGCCACATGCTCCCGCCTTCTGCGAAGAGCGTCCTTGCATGCTAGATCCCCAGGATTCTCCATGCGTTCTGCTGCCAAAGGAAACCTGCAGGACGCAATCCAAGGGTTAGACCTTGATACAGGGGGCAACTGTTTGCATGGAAGGGATTTTAGTGTGGTTTATGAAGCGCATATGACAAAAAAGGGAGGAGTGAGGCATGCGGTGTTTGTTGTAGGGGAATGGTCCCCATGCTGATGTTCGCATAGCCTCCAGTCATTTGCGGACATTAGTTTATGCTAAGTCGTGTGGACTTGTTGTCATGGAGTGGGACAGGATACTTCCTCGGGAGGATAGACCAAAAGGGAAGAAGGTGTATAGGAAGAGACTCCACTTTGTCTACACCATCAGAGTTGTTGGTCAAGGCCTCTTATGGCGGCAATATGGGTTGCATGGCCTTCACTTGGAGGTGGGGCTGGTCACCCGACTTTTAAAAGTGTGATATGAGGAGGACCTGAGGAGCTTAGCCTGTCAAACCCGACTCCTCTCCCTGCCTTGACTATCATTGCTTGTGTGTGTTGATATTGTTTATACATGGTGACACAAAAATCAGTGTTTATTTATATACATATCTATGAATCCATGTCACATCACGAGGATAAGAACCAAGTATAGAACTCGGGGTTGTACCGGAGCGTGGCACACGCATCTAGTATTCGTGGCAGCTGACTTAATACTGATAGATATTTTGCCACGTCGAGTAGCATGGAACCTTGACCGAGTCTACTGGCAATATGTAACTCCTCTTCGGTGAGAACCTTATCAATCAAAGGGCCCTGTAGCCTAGTCCCAGCCAAGTCCGCACCCCGAATGTCAGTGAGCACTCGAAGGAAAGTTGGTGCCACGTAGGTTGGGTCTCTTTGAGACCGCCATTTGGCCAATCGCTCTTCTGAGACCGTCATGATCTTAGCCCCTAGTTCGGCCATTACGACGCGGCTTTCGCACCAACGCCGCTCAAATTGACTCTGGCCTGCTGACAGTCGCTTTAGTAGCTCTAGGTCTACAAGATTCGGTCGGCAGAGCACTTCATTGAACGTGACGGTTAAACGTAGTTCATCAGCCTCCTTGTCAGGGATGAGTCGCATCTGTTCATGCAGGAGCCTGTCGTAGTGCCCGTTAAGATGTTCTTGTTCTTCCCATGATAGAGGAAAGGTCAAGTACTCTCTAAGCTGCTCCTTGGGGATCGTGCCCACATCCGCAAGGACGTAGACACGTGCGACTACTTTGAGCTTAGCCTCCAACTCAGTTAAGCATTTTGCGACATTTCTATGTTCAGCGAGGGCTTGCTCGGTTGCTATTTCATGCAACGTTCTAAGAGTTTCCTTAGGCTTCAGCATGGCTGGGGGCTCAGGCCTAGATGAGCAAGATTGGTCAACGCTAGGATTCCTTGTGCTCTTGGGGTTCTCACGTTTCTCCTGAGGTTTTGTTGTTATTTTGTCATGGTTCTTCTTGGATGTGACTGGTATAGATTTGTCACCCTGTTGTGACAGCGTTGTATCCACTCTTGATTGATCAATGTGAGTTCTATTGTCAGTGGATAGAGTGTTGCAAGCAACTGTTGATGGCAACGGTTGCTTTGGTTTCTCAGAACACACGAATGTGTCTGGGGTTTCACCGCTATTCGGAGAGGCATCAATGAGTTCATTGGTGGATGGACTTGAGGCTTTATTCATTGGCTCTTCGACGCTCTTCGTCTTAATGTTCTTGGGGTCCACAACCACCTGCAACTGTTGCTGTTTTCTCTGCTTTCTCCTCTTTTTCTTGGTCAATGAAGGTGCCTCTCTCAACAACTCAGGACCCTGGGCTATATCGACCGTTGATGTGCTTGGTCGGGCCTTAGCATTTCCCTTCTCTAGTATGTCCTTATGGGACATAGCCGCGGTTTGCTGAATAGCCTTGCCCGGTTGTGAGGGCACAACTGCCGCTCTTTTTGGAGAGTCTAGCTTTTCAACCAACTCCCTAGCGTTTAACTCCTCCAGCCTAGGCTTCAGGCCCTTTGAAAGTGCTGGAGTTTTCGAGGAAGTTGGTTGCGACACCTCTTCCGTATGTGAACTTCTAAAGACACGTTCCACATAGGGTATTGTCACGGCCAAGGGCTGTGATTGCTGTGATCCCTGATTGGAAGTAGTAGCAGCTAGTTTAGTGGGCTGGCTACCCTTTGTGGATTGCGGTGTCAAGTCCCTAGGGCGATCAGAAGTGGTTGTGTCTTTTGTTGGCCTTTGAGCACTCATCTGTGTAGATCGAACATGAGCTGATCTAGCCGCATTAGGTGGCTCAGGCATATCCTTGGGTCGAGAGGTACGGATGGCATCATGTCCCACCTCTTTGACGGTTGGAAGCTTAGATGGAGGTAGAGATTGGAATTGAGCAATCGCCCTTGACAACTGCTGTGGTGCTTCCTGTGTCTGTTTGGGAGAAGAGGGCGTAGGAGATCTAGGACTCTTAGGTGGACTTGGCACCCGCTGAATGATCTGCTCGAGGTTACTAGACGATCGTGCCATTTGCTTTGTTGAGCGATCAGCCTTGCCTTGAGCAATGTTGTGCCAATGATGCTTGTTCTCCCTTTGGGGAATCAAAGGCTCCTTGGGCACTAATGGCTTTTGTGCACGCTCAATGGTTACATATGACATCTGCTTATTAAGCATGCTAGGTTGAGGCTCTTTCTCTCGAACACTCATGTCCGGTTTCTTACCTCGAGACCTAGATTTTCTCTTAGGTTTTCTCCTGTGCTTCGTTGCTTTTGATGCACTCTGGCCTTCAGTCAACCAGGGAGGTCTGGCAAGGGGTTTTGGCACCCAAATCCATCGGTTGCCTGCATAATACCCTTGAGCCCGAAGCAACGCCTTGGATATCCATCGTGGCGTTGTGCTGGCTCTCCATCGACGCTTCCATCTATAAGGCTTGGGCTTCTTTTGGGGTCTTCTACGATATTTGTAAGTCCAAAGCCCGTCCTTGGCATTGTCTCTTGACCTTCTTGTTTCAGGCCTGGCCTCACTCACTGGTTCTCGTTGTTCGACCTATGCTTGTATCAGTTTTTTCAACAAGTCCTTGCTCTCGTCAGTAGGCTTGACTATTACGTCAGCACCTTCCTTGCCTTTCCCTTGAGGTCCGATGAGGTCACCCTTGCTAAAGGTGGTGACTATCCTCACACCCGGTAGTGTCAGGCGTATCCTTTGTGCTACATAGTCAGCCTCACACTTGGTCGCCCTTTTGAAGGGTCTTCCTAGGAGGGTTTCTTTCCCGCAGCCAGCACTATTTGGAGGAACATGAAATAGAATAGGTAAGCTTTCTGTTTCAATTGTCGCAAGGATTTTGCACTTCCCTATGAGTGCTTGTGGGTGTCCCCCATAAGGGCTAAGAGTTGCACTAGTCGGCGTCAGCTCTGGTTGGCCTAGTAGGGTCCATGATTCATAGGTCAAGATATTAAAATCTGCTCCTTCATCAATTAGAGCATCAATAGTATGCTCTCTTTTTGCGGTGAGTTTGACCCTAAGATAAGCAGGTGGTACTATGTCTTCATCTTCCGGGTCCTGGCTTGTAAATTTAAGCCTTCTGACAGACGCCCTTGAGTTCTCGACTGCACGACCAGATGTAGATTCTCCACTGCTGTCTTGGATCGTTAGTGCAGTGCTATTCAAGGTACATCTCTCGTCAAGAGTGTCATGTCTAGTCATCTTTGCATTTGTAGCTTGCTGAAGTTGCATTTTGCTCTGACTAGACACGGTTTGAACACAATGTCTTTGTGTTCTCGTGGCGTGGCCTTTTTGCCCTTGATGGCTAGATTAGCCCATTGAGGTTCTAGGGTCTCTGTTTGTCTCTATTCGGGTATGGGCTTTTGGCTGCTCTTTTGCAAGTGAGAATCCATGCTTGTGTAGAGCCATCACTTCACTAGGGTCCAATTTGGAAGACCTGTCACGGCGCGCGTTTTCCCTCCAACCTACTTGGGGGAGGTGCGGAGGGGGCAGAGCCCCCTCTGCGGGGGTCCGGGGGGGGGGGGGGGGCAGTCCCCCCTGGCCCGCAGGGCCGTTACGGTAGACGCCATATGCAATTTGGAGGACCGGTTATAGCCAAATTTTGAACTACGTGCTCTAAATTTTAGCCCAGTTATGGATCTGTGATGTGCCTTCAGCTCTACTAGCCTTAGGGATCAATCACGGGGTTTAGATGTGTCAAAATTTGTGTTCTAGATGCCTGTCCGATTTTGACACTTTTTTGTCCGATTCTCAGATGTCCGATTTTCAGGAGTCCGATTATCAGAATCGGACGTCCGATTTTGGGTGGTCCGATCGGACCAGTGGTCCGATTTTGATCACATTCGATTCTGGAAACTGGATCGGACAGGGTGGTCCGATTCTGACTGGTCCGAGTCTGGGACTCGGACGGCGTGGTCCGATTGTGAGTGGTCCGATTATGGACTCGTCCAAGTGTCCGAGTCGGACGGGTTGGTCCGAGCGTCCGATTCTCAAAATCGGACGGGTTGGTCCGAGTGCCACGTGGCACGTCCGATCGGGCTGGTCCGATTCTGGGAATCGGACGGTCCGACTCCCGAACTCGGGTGGTCCGATTCTGGGAATCGGACCACAGCGAGTTGGTCCAAGTGCGTCGGCCGGCGGACGCGATTCCCGCGCGTTTGTTTCCTCCTCACTGTCTGGTGCACAAAATCACCACAGAATTTCTAAATCTGATCAGGGCACTTGTTGGAAAACATCAGACTCACCTGGAACAGCACGAATCACCGATGCCTAGGAATCAGGGCAGCGCTTCCTCGTCCTGTGAACCAGAAGTTCTCTCTCTCTCTCTCTCTCTCTCTCACAAAAGGCAAACCAAGGAAATGAGGTCCGTCCTAGCCTCCCAGGCCTCTTAAGGTCCTTTCCGAGCACTGCAGAACCTCACAGCTAGTTCCTTGTCCCTATCTTACCCAGAAACTTGAATCTGGTCCCCTGTTTTCCTGTTTCAGCCTGTTATACAGCAACAGAAAACCCCACTGTTTGCTTGTTTTTTTCTTCTTTTTCTTTGTTCTTTCCTACCCTAAATGCATCCAAATCAAAAAATAAATACCCATACTACTTACTCCATTCCACAACATAAATCACAGAAAGCAAAAACCTACTTGCCAAGGAGATCGAATACCATCTTCAACCCCCTCGCTTCCTACCTATCTACCTCAAGCACCGGTTCGGGGGAAACCCCTTACTTTGATGCTCGATTCGAAGCGCGCAAGCGCTCAAGGCTTGAATCTGTTGGTCCCGGCAACGGAACCAAAATGTGGGAGCTTTCGCTCAACCGCCAAGACCCTCAGACCGCTTATTGTTTCAAGCGTTCCAAGCCGAGCACTAACAGCTACCTCTCACATAGCCGACGCGCCATCCATATCTACGGTGTAGTGAGCTTACCTCCGTGCCGTTCGAGTTACCTCCTCTCCCGCACACTCTGGTAGCTCCACGATCCAAGTGCAAGCTTCAAGCAAGCTCCATCCTCAAGCTCCATGCTCCAAGCTCCATTGCCGCGAGCAAGACAAGAGAAGAGAAGAGAAGAGAAGAAGAGAGGAGACGATGGAGAGCTTCTCCTCCTCGGTCCCTCACCCTCACACACTCACTCCCTCACACTCTCACACTCCCTCTCTCAAGCACAAGCTCAAGCAAGCAAGAACAAGAAGAAGAAGAAGAAGAGGAGAGCTACTTTTGGCCACACACAAGAATGAGCTTCTCATTCATTTTTCAACTTTATATACAAAACCCTAAATCCCTTTTGGACGGTCATCCCCTTTTTTCCCTTTTTACATGGCCGGCCATAGCCTAGGCCCTTTTTCCCATTGTCCTTCTATCTTCCTAGCTTCCTTTCCACCGCCCGTGTACCTTTACAAATTGCACGGGTGAGAGCCCGGCGCTCTTTTACAAGATTTCAGGGTGCGCCTTTTTATTTTAAAACGCGCCTTTCCCTTTTTGCCTTTGCCTTGGACTTTTAGGGTTGCCCTTGCGCTTTTGGCATTTTCTCATTTTCTTTCTTCAGTCGGGCTACCTTTTTCCGCCTTTGCCCTGCATCTTTTCCACTTCTTTTTGCTTTCTTCGTGTTGGGGTTAACAAGGCTACTTTAGAGGTTGCATACACTAGGGGGATCCCATTAGACGTGATTTGGGGTATCTATGCACTGTAGGAGAGGGTTGTAGGATCTAGTAGGACATGAGACTTCATAGTATGGATACGTCAAGCAACGACTCAAAGCATATGGGATTCAACATGGACCATCTCCCCCCCTTTCAATATGACTGCAATTCCACCTTCATACATCTCCCCCACACTGAGAGGAATTTGGTCATCCAATAGGACCTTTACGCTGCACATATGACATACATGGATTTCACCTCAGCAGCCTCTTCCATGGAATATGTCTTTACTACAAGGACCACTTTATGGGGACTATATGGGATGGTTTCATTGTGAGACCTAGATACCTAGATGTATACAGGCCACATGAGATGCGAGTAGCCATTGGCTAGCTTAGGGTATCCTCTAATTAGATTGAGATTGAGACTAGGAGGGTAGTTGAGAGGTTGTGTAGAGCAAGGAGCACCATATTTGCAGGTGCAAAGCCTATTAACACAGCTCGAGCTAGATACCCCATGGTATTTGGAGAAGACACCCCCTCAAACTAGTCATGGAGTCCCTAGACCAATGCCACCTAGGCTAGTTCCTAGTCAAGATTTAGAGGCTTTGCACATCATTATTACATGCATACATCATATAGAGAGGGGGATGTTAGTCATAGCTTATGGATTTCTGTGAGACAGTGATTCCACACATAGCAACCACACAGAGAGGGTAGACAATTGAGAGAGTTGAAGAGATTAGAGTAGCAATGCTGAACACAGATATAGAGGTATTAGACACATATGCTACACTAAACAGATGAGGGAGATTTGCATTCACATAATTAGTACTTGACATAGCTAAGGAATCAGTACTATAGATACTATTCTTGTCCCATTTCATCAAAGATGCATGGCATAGTATACCCCATTGATCCTCATTTGGTGGAACTAGATATCTGTATATAATTCAGCCATGCAACTAGACATGTATTGCTTGATTCTCCTATTGTATCCCTACATGGGCATTATTTTGTCTTGCACATCACTATAGCTTATTTTCACATCTTTAGCACGTCACACTTGGATGTCTAGTGACGATCAACTTTGTACATGGTTTTGTTTCATAGGCCGATTTTGGCCTCAAAAGACATTAATATATATTTTCTTTTTTCTCTACCATGGCAAGTCATCAAGCAAGGAAAGAATCGAGCAAATTTGTAATTTGGAAATATGGAAAATAAAGTTGGTGTTAAATTAATCAAAATGTTTAAAGGGAAGAAAATTATGGATCATAAATCAAACATAAATCAATCGGCACTAGCATAACTAAAAGCACAACCAAGTGAAATTGCTAAGATGAAGGCAGCTAGAAAGGAGGGAAAATTGATAGTTTATGGAGGTGGAAAAGTCATTAGAGAGAACTTCAAAAAGCCTAAGCACTAAGTTATTTTTGGGGAAAATTGGCAGTTTATTAAGGTGGCAAAGTTATCATGGAAACATTAATCACTTTTGGGAAAAATGGGAAATCTATCGAGGATAAAGTTACCATGGAAATACTGATTACTTTTGGGCCATGACATATTAAGTAAATTTGATAGCTTTAGTAGTTAGTTCTTTCTTTCTAGTGCTAATGGCACCTTTCTATGGGTTTCTTTTTGTATCAATGACTCCTCGAAGTAGATTGTAACTAGAATCTTTGATTTGTGTCTTTGTCCTATACACATTTAAGGCATCTAATAGGACATTAATACAATCTCTCTCTCTCTCTCTCTCTCTCTCTCTCTCTCTCTCTCTCTCTCTCTCTCTCTCTCTCTCTCTCTCTCTCTCTCTCTCTCTCTCTCTCCAACCAAGCATCTTGCTTTTGATATGAATCTGGTGAATGCCTATGTCACGGGGAGGTTGTAGGCAATGAGACATGGGATCCTCTTTGTTTCTCTCTCCCTTGCAAAGCATCTTAGCTTCTAGATGTTTGTGATGATTTGTGAAAACCCAGGTTGTGGGGTGAGTGATGGACGATGTACCACCAATGAGAGCCTGTGTGTGTGTGTGTGTGTGTGTGTGTGTGACATGGCGACCCAAGGGAAAACTAAGTAGGAGAGTTCAAATCAAGTGCTAAAGGGCTCAATAGGTAGTAAAGTAGCATTGCTGGACTAAAACTTTGCCTTCATTGGATCTTTGAAAAGGTGAAGTTTTGTGTGTGTGTGTGTGTGTGCATATGCGTGCGTGTGTGTAGGTGTGTACTAGTTATGCCTCAGGAGGTTGAGTTTGAGCACTTTACTTGTAGATATAATACATATTATGAGATTAGAGGGAGATCCCATTGCCTTAGTAGAGAGGGATTGGGCTTTCCATAGGGTGGGTACAAAGATTAAAGGTGTTTGGGATTGTTCTTATTGGAGCTTCCAATGACACACAGATAGAAAAATTTTGAGGAGCTAGATAAAGACAAAGGCAAAGCCACTAAGCTAGTGGGTTCTTATAGTTTTATTTAGGGCTAGATTACTAGGCACTACCACTACAATAGAACCACCACACCAACCATGAATCAAAGGAGCCAAATGGACCAGGCACTCACACTCTATAGAGCACACCACTCATCACCCCATTGCCATGCGCAACAACCTTACCTTCTTTGATAGATTTGAGCCATCATCGCTCATCATTAGAGAGGAGTATCTCCTCTCATTGGGCTCCTTGACTTGGACACACCTTCACACAAAGGTTCTTGCCTTGAGGAGAGTACAATGTTTCTAGAGAGTCTTATTAATCCATGTGGGATCTTATAGGTAAGCTAAAGGATCATCGAGATATCATTTTGTACATGATGGTAGCCAATACTTGTGGTTGTTAGGATTGTAAACATCGATGTACTTGGCCGTTTCTCATTTTCATTGTTGTTTTTGAGTTGACACGACATGGTCACATGTACTTATTTCTTTGTCTGAGTGTTTACTCAGTTACTAGCAAGGAGGGGACTCAAGTTGAAGGAAAAGACAAGCATCAAATAATCACCATCAAGAAGGAAGAAGAATCAAGCTTAAAGACCAGACATAGTATCTCTTGATACTACAGAGTGTGCCTTCACATTACCTTGCACTCGTGTCACTTGACACATCGAAATACAAAAGGAAAAGACCATGTGTACCACCTCATGAGGAAAGACCTCTAGGATCTCTTTGAAAATGATGAAGGTGATGCAGATGACATGGAAGAAGATTCAGAAAGCGGGATCCTTGCAGTCACTTCATCAAAAACCAAAGAATGGAAGAAGATGAATGACAAGGCACTAGGCATCATTGCCTGGGGACTAAGTGATGATGTGCTACATCATATCTCTAGCATTAGAGATGTTAAAATCGCTTGGGATGAACTTGACAGGATGTTTGGTACCCAGGCAAAGAATTCAAAGGTAAAATTACTCGTGCAGTTTTATAATGGATATAAAAGACAATGCTTCCATGACCATACACATTAACAAGTTCAAGAGCCTAAAAACCTAGCTTGCAACTCTTAAGAATAAAATTGATGAAGATGAAGTCTCAATAGCCATACTACTTGCAAGTGTAAATAAGGATCCATATGAGAATCTTGTGTCCACCCTAAGTAATGTTCTAAGTCTCTCACTTAAAGATATTAAGCACTCTCTTCTTGATGAAGAGAACAAATAGAAGAACAAGAATGCAAAAGATGGTATTCCATCTAGGGAAAATCTCTTATACACTAAAGGAGTTGTTGGACCCAAAGGAAGAGGAAGAGGATTCAACACCGACAACAAAAGTCAGATGACATGTCATTATTGTGGTAAGACTGGCCATATAGCCAGTGAATGTTTTCACAAGAAAAGAGCACAGTAGATGTAGAATGATCACCACCAGAACCAATTCATGAATGAAGAAAAAGAAGAAGATGCTTTTGCTGCCATCAATAACTCTGACAGATTTGTTCTAAGTAATTTGTTCCCATAGTGGATCTCTATGTTTCCCTTAGTGGATTTGCTTTGTAAAAACCCTTGCCAAAGATGTAACATTTCAAGCTTTAGCTTGACTAGGCTGCCTACGAGCTAGTCTCCCGAGCCATGTTATCATGTAGGGGGGCAAAAGCTAGCAAGTGTAGGGACTCATCATTTGAGGGGGAGTGTTGAGAAATAACAAATGATGTATGCTCCAGTAAGAGATGTCCTGAATCCCATATGCACAATGAGGAGAATGGAACAACCCAACTTCTATAAAGCATTATACTTGACTATGGAATGAATACAATATCATGATGATTTGTACTTTCACTTAGTGTCTTGTCAGTGTTAGTTCATTACACAAGATTGTCTTTATGAGTCCAAGCTAATCTATCTTGGAACCTAATTCACTTGTCCAATAGTTGGCCTATTTTTGTCTATGTCAACATGAGTCTTCTCTTCATCTTTCATCCTCCATAGCTCTTGCCATGCTCTAAATATGTGTTTTTTAACACCTCGGAGAGTGGTGGGAAAACCATAAGATAACATCTACATGGGAGGGGTAAAGGTTGGTATAGAGAGACAGAAAAAGTGACCAAAGTGTCTTTGAAAGAGAACATATTTTATTACGACTTGTAGAATGGCTAATGTAGTTTTATAATCATGGCCAAAGTTAGATGGATCATAGTGATGAATCATGAAAAATAGGAAACATCAAGTTTTAGTTTTTATAATCATGCTAAAGAAGTTGAGGCAGAGGTGAGGGGGGTGAGGTTGTGGGTGGGTGGTTGAGAGAGAGAGAGAGAGAGAGAGAGAGAGAGAGAGAGAGAGAGAGAGAGAGAGAGAGAGAGAGGATTCCATATCCTCATTTTATAGGCACCCTAATACCCATGCCTACATGAGTCTAGTGCGA
The DNA here is from genome assembly GCF_053477565.2 of Lygodium microphyllum. Taxonomy (NCBI): domain Eukaryota; kingdom Viridiplantae; phylum Streptophyta; class Polypodiopsida; order Schizaeales; family Lygodiaceae; genus Lygodium; species Lygodium microphyllum. Next base: position 79,713,604 of record NC_141155.1, read on the forward strand.
AGCACTATTGCATATATTTTAAGATCGACATGATTGGGCTTTACATGGTTGAGAAGAGTATGGTTGACTTCCTTGTATATTAGCGGGCTTAAGTTCCATCACTTAGAAGCCAATAGCTCATCCTAAATGTAGGCTTTTACATGTGTTTGGATATATGGACTACTCCAATTGGTCAAAGAAAGATAAGTAGCCCAAGGTGATATAGACACGATTCACACACCCCCCTAAAATCAAGAACTATGAATACCCAATGAAGGAGAATAGCTCAATCAATATGAAAAATAACATCATGACAATAGTCTTCAATGAAATATCTATATACGAGACCATCACAATTAACTAAATGGCCTGAATTAATAGATCATCTCTAGGTTATTTATAGCTAAGTACACTTCACGATAGAAATGCTCCAAAACAATATTCCTAATAATGGCATATATTAGCTATGTAAGTATTAAACATTTTAGTCATTTTTTGTATCATGATGGGTGTCAGAGTTATTATGAAAACTCAATGAGCTATGTTGATGGCATATGGTTTTCATGTAAATTTTTGACTTGCTATGTTTATATATATTAGTCTCAATGTTATGTAATGATAAGGGACACTGCAATGATTCCATATTATCTTATTGGTAACATTTATATAAACATGTTAGTGGAATCCTAGTATGTACCATTGAATATCGTGTTAAAGGGTATCAATAATTATTGCACTACTTCCCAAGCATGCAAGGTGGAAATTTGGTTGGTCATCCAAACATTTAGTATGGATTGTGCTAATACATTGTTTACCTTAATGGAACTAAGGACAATGGAAATTTCCTTGGCTAAAAGATATTTATCACGCTTGAGTTTGGAAGATGCTACTTCTATATTCAAAGATTACTTTACATTATCACTCATGTCAAGTACTATAAATAGCTTGCTATTATATTCTTGGATTGGCTCAAATGATAACATGGATTCATTTATCTTACTATCAAGAGTTTCTTCAAGGTTTAAGGCACCCTAAGGTTATGTGTGAGCACGATCATCGCTAGGGCACTTGTTTTTCTTTCCTACATTCCCAACTTTGATTATCCTTTTCATTTTGACACAAACATCATCTACTTCACAATTTTTTTAACTTAGTATGCCAAAAATAGGTATAGCCCACAAACATGGAATAGAATAGATCTATTATCGTGTGATCAATTATTCATGCTTTTCACCATTTAATTCAAGCATATGATATGCGATCATAATGGGTTGTGTTCGTTTCCTACCAAAATGAAATAATTTTATAGGCTATGCTTTTGATGATATACATTCCACTCAATGTATATTCATCATAAGTCTCCACAATCGATTTTCAATTCGTAAAATTGGATTTCCTTTTGTACATATGATAGATGAGTGCCATGATGCTCCTCTCTAATTGTACACCACACTTTATCAACAAAGGGAGGCTTGAAAGCTTGCTTTCTAATTGTATAATGCCACACTTTAAATCAATGGTGGCAAGCTTGAAAGTTTGGAAGTAGTCTTTACTCATTCGGCAAGCCATGAGAGAGAGAGAGAGAGAGAGAGAGAGAGAGAGAGAGAGAGAGAGAGAGAGAGAGAGAGAGAGAGAGAGAGAGAGAGAGAGAGAGAGAGAGAGAGAGAGAGAGAGAGAGAGAGAGAGAGAGAGAGAGAGAGAGATGGAAATCTTGGTCATGTAAGTGCATCATGATTAAATTAGAAGTTGGACTAGTAGCCCTCTATAGGTGCTACTTTGGACTCACAAGATGATCTAGCACATGGTAAGGGGCAACTCAAGCCATGTAGCATGGTAGTAATCAAATGGTAGGTATATACTTGTTCTTTAGATGTATATAGACTTTTTCATTGAGGGTCCCTATAACCACATTTAAGTCATATGGTCAAATATTCTTAATATTGTGAAATGGTGGTGTTTTATCTTGATCTTAGTTGGTTTCAAACTTTCAAGCATAATACATCATGGAAATTTTGATGACCAAAGTCTGATAACTACAACAGATGCTATATAGTACCAACTTGTAGTTGCAAAGGTGTACAAAATCTTATATCATGATATTCCAAAGGTTGAGACTAATTGGTGAGCCACTCAAGCTATGAGTTACTAAAGCTTTGCGACATGTCTTGGACCATACAAAGGTAAAAATCTCATTTGTAAGGTTGAAAGATATATTGATTCGACACTATACATTGATTGTAACTCCTAATACTAGGGGCAATAGGATTTCCCTATGGTTTTGTGGAAGTGGCCAAAATTCGAATCCGTTTGGCAACCTGCAAGAAGTGCCTATTTCACAGTAGAAATCACTTTAGCATATAGTAACAATCAGAAGATGAAGCTAGTTAATGGCAATCAAAACGTAACTGATAAACATATCATTACATATAACTATAATCAACACATAAAGCTCATCAGCAAGATTTGGTAGATGTATATAAGCACACAATTGCAATCAAGAGATATAGCTCTTGATATTGTAAGATGTGCTGAATGGATAAACATATAATAACAATCGAAAGATAAAAGCTCATTAGCAAGATATGTTGAATCTATCAACATATAATGACAATCTTGCTGATATATGGAGCTCATCAGCAAGATTTGCTGAATGATAAACTTATATACTTAGAATCAAAAGATAGAGCTAATCAGTAAGACAATCCATAGAAAGACATGTAAGTACAAGCAAAAGATAGAGCTAATCAGTAAGACAATCCATAGAAAGACATGTAAGTACAAGCAAAAGAGTAAGACAATCCATAGAAAGACATGTAAGTACAAGCAGAAGATAGCTAATCATTAAGACAATCCATAGAAAGACATGTAAGTACAAGCAAAAGAGTAAGACAATCCATAGAAAGACATGTAAGTACAAGCAAAAAATAGAGCTAATCAGTAAGACAATCCATAGAAGGACATGTAAGTACAAGCAAAAGAGTAAGAAAATCCATAGAAAGACATGTAAGTACAAGCAAAAGATAGAGCTAATCAGTAAGACAATCCATAGAAGGACATGTAAGTACAAGCAAGAAAAGAAGTCCAGCAGGTCTCTCACCTCCAAGATAGATCACCAGCCAGAAGTAGGTCGCCTTCAGCATCCTCGTACGCCACCCGGTAACCCGGGATGGCATTTTCCAAGCCATACTTAGGGGACCCCGGCCTTCTCTTGTCTGCAGAGTCATTAGCGCCTTCTGATTTATCGCAACCCACACTGAATAGCTCTTTCAAGGCCTTTGCAAAGCTCTCATACGAATCATAGTCTTGCAGACACAAAGCTCGCTCGATTGACCTTCCCTCCATCACCACACTCACCATGTTGGGCGACCCTGATCTTCCTTTCATCATCACCACAACGTTTGCCATATTGGGTGGCTCTCCTTTAGAATGGAAGGTGCCTCCCCCCTCCACCAATGGATTCTGCAACAAAGGACCAAGCTTCACCTGCTCTCCTTCATTCCGATCATCTTCACCCTTCAGTGGTAGAGTAGGAGCTTCATATGGGCTCAATTGCTTGGCTCTCTGATATGGCCTTTGTGATTTAGCCTCACTTACCATGAAAGGAGCAATCCCATGGTGGCTTTGTATCACATCAAGCATAGGGCTTGATGCAAAAGGATGATGAAAACTACTCCTAATTGGACTGCCTTCATGGACCTGTGCACCCCACATTTGCATTCCACGCATTTGTTTTTGATTGGTTGGCATTAGGGTTGGCTTGTTTGAGTTGGACACAAAGGCATTTAAATGTGGGTCTATAGCTGGGCTACTACTACTACTCTGTATGGTTTGTAATGGTGGAGCTAAGAGCCTTGAAAACATGTCATCCCTATCAAGGCTTCTTGTTGGGTTTAAGGAGAAGGGCTTGTGTGGTTGTATTGACATGCCAATTGATGAAAGCTTTTGAGGGGGCTCCATATGGAGGGGAAACCTAGATGTTATATGTGATGGGGGTTGGTGGAAAACATTAGAATTAAGGACATGCGGGTTTGTTAGGGTGGCATTACTACTCCCTAATGTAAGAAACAAGCTATTACAAGGATTAGTAGGATTATAGCTTAAGGAAGGCATTGTGGGATTTTGCATAGGGTAATCATTTGGTCGATTACTATCATCATAAGATCTATTGCGCTTCCTTGAGTTTATCTCCTCTTCTGCTTCACCTCTTACTATCTCAACATGCTTCTCTTGTGAAGACCTTGATGTGTCCTTTTCTTGGGACATAGAATAAAATAACTTGGAAATTTCAGTCTTTTATTTTTGATTTCCCCAACTTTAGTTTCTCCTGCACATGGAACAATTGATTTTTTAGAATAAATAATACTCATCACACACACACACACACACACACACACACACACACACACACACACACACACACACACACACACACACACACACACACACACACACACACACACACACACACACACACACACACACACACACACACACACACACACACACACACACACACACACACACACACACACACACACACACAATGTTACTGATCTAGGTTGCATAACAAAAATGTCATTGTGATGCTCATGTACATGTTGAATGCATTGAGCCCTTAAATGTAACTTGGAGGGAGTGAGTTTCCACCTCTAGACATATGAGTAAGAAGATTGAACAAAACTCCATCTCACATTTTTTTACCCCAACAAATAAAGAAATTCAAATGATTAAAGCACAATAAGGTTCAAATATGTTAGTTCTCAGATAGAGTTCATAACATGCACACAATATGTTGAAATTTAGGGAGGGATTACACACTTTGAAATATAGCAAATAATGCAACAAAAAGGAGTTGTGAATGGAATCTGTCAATGCAAATATAGAACTAGTTTGTACTATTTGAGATTGAAACCTCACTCAATAATGCTTTTTTGTGTGTGTGTGTCTCCCCCTTAGTTGCTTTTTAAGTCTATTGGATAGCTCACTAGCCAGGCTACCAATAAGTTTTTGAACCATCAATAGAGACAACTTTTATGTATCAATAACAATAGAAAAACACATCCAATTACTATTGATATTCATCTTCTAGCCTGATAGGGGGTTAAGAATAGCATGAATGCGAATGTCTTACCTTTGTTGAGAACATATCACAAACTCTTAACTGCAAGGGTAACATATCACATGCTTTTTGACATTTCTACACATAATTTACTATAGAGATGCATACATTATTAGATTTCTACTTGATTTAACATATAAGCCCACACTTTTTCTTCATAAAATTAGTAGTGTTCCGTGATTAGAGTCCAATAATGTTCCAAAAAGCTTAAATCTTAGCAATCATGTATGACTCTTGGGGCTTGAAAATGATCCATCTTTTTAGTTCCAAGGAGCCCTTTTTAAAGTTGAAAAAGTGAAAATTCACATACCCTAAAAAGCTATAATGAGTATACATAAGTTATGGATAGTTGATTTTGGTTGGCACTCCAAACCTTTAAAAGAAACTATCAAATCAAATCAAGGAAATGAGCAGAATCATCCCCCCATGTATGCTTGCTCCCACATTCCTAGATCTTCAAGTTATCATGTATTTAAAACAAGTACAAAAACCTATTTTTGCATCAAACAATTAAAAAACACAAAAATAAGAAGTGATAAGTATGTTTTTTAGCATGAATAAAAAGTGCACATCTAACCTTGCTCATGGAGTTATGCTCTAGGCGATTATGTTTTTTAGAGGTTGACAATGTGAATTTAAATGGGGTAAAGTCGTAAAAGTTTGATATTCATCTATCATTGTACACTCCATCCCCAAATGAAAAAAAATAAAAATCTTTTGAGGAAACTAAAGAATAATCATATAATTACACTAATTATCCATTAATGTAATAAGGATTTGCCAATAATGCAATGGGGTGTGAGGGATTAAATTGGAATCACTACACAATAGTGATATTGATAAGGGGTTTGTACGAAATGGGCAATAGTAATGTGAGTAACTATTTGGCCTTCATTGGAAACTTCAAATGAAATGCTCATCAAATGACACAAGGAATGTGATTTATATCATAATAGACCTTGGGTTAAGTGTGTGTGTGTAGCACAACTATGAAGAACAACTAAAAATATAGCTTTATCATTACAACTCTTATACAAAACTTCATACAAAACCATGATTTGTAAATTCCCAATATACTTGTTTTATCTTTTGCTTCTCCTAGGAGTTATCTTCACACAACATCCAAATAAGCATAATCTCATTAATTATATCATTTCTTGTGCATAATGACACCTCAAACTTCCTAGGCATGACATTCAAGCAACCATATTTATTGCATGACAAGGTTCCCTCAAACTTTAAATTGCCATAATGGACAACTTTCACAATGAGAACAAGATTCATTTTTCATTTAGCTCATGAAGCATACTATTTTATGCATGGGAAGAATGACAAAGTGGCTTGGCCTTGTCCTTGTCCACTCTCTTGGCTAATATTTGGTGGAAGGTGCCCTCCTTATGGGGGTTAAATAAGTACTATGTGCTTTATAATTGGAAAATATTCTTATATAAGAATTCATATTTTATATTATAATGTATCATAAACCTTTCTTAAAGTAAATTTTTTTTGTAGAGTGAGATCTATTTATGCCACACATGATATGTTTGAGACATGTTCTTAGCAACTTTGATAGAGCATGATTTTATGTTGTAGGCCTAAAATTTCACTTGTCTAGTTTGAAATACACTCAGTTTCACAAAGGTAGATCAATACTTAAGGGAAAAGTAAACTTTCATAAACATGAGGATTGTCTAATATCATCAACAAGATCTATCTAGATTGGGCAAATTAAAGTGCTTATAATTGGCCATGTACCAACATAAAATATGAGAGATTGAGAAGTGAATTATGGGGTTTTTATCAAATATTTGCAAAACAAAGCTAGTTTTAAGTAGGCGAAACTTGGGATATTTCCCTTTAACACTCACAAGAGGTCATGTTTTGCAAACATTAATTTGTGTTTTGAACAGACATTCCACATCATGCATAACTAAATGGATGCCTCAATGTCACTTTTTCCTTGAGAATAAGAAAGTATGATACTTTCTCAAAAATTTATGTTTCTTATGTTGATAGTCGCTAAAGCAAATAAAACATAAAACACATGCTATTTCCTCTTTATCAGCCCCACTGAGGGCATGGAAAAAAACTAGTGTCCAAGGCCTTGAAGTGCAAGCCAAGCTATCATACACATCTAAGACAAATCAAAATTAGGATAAGTGCACCAACACCAAAGCTCTATCTCTAGTTGCAACTAGCTACAACTCAATTGCCTCTTCATGATTGATTTGGACTTGTGTTTGGGATGACAAGAAAATGGGCCACTTTCCTCAAATGGGTGCCTCAATGTTCTTCACCTTAGTGGCAAGAAAATAAGCCACTTTACCTAACAATATATGTTCCCTTATGTTGAGAGACACTAAGGCAACTATAGTATAGAACACAAATATTCCCCTCTATCATCCACCAAAGGCCAAGGAGAAGAAATCTTGTAGAAGGTCACGAAATGTGTGCAAAATCAAAAAGACCCAACTTAGATATATCAATTATAGCTTAAGCAATCACTATCTCTAGTGCTAACTACAAGCCTACAATCACACCAATATCTCTATATTAGTACCAAATATTTCCATAGCGTTTTCCAAAAGTAACAACCAAAGATTTTGATTTTCAACCTTGTTATTGTATTGAGGAATCCAACGTAAACCATAGTCTTAAAAGAAACACTCTTTTATAGAGATGATAGTAATATCACATGTGATTCACTAAGGATTTCATTAGCTTCAAACTATCGGGGCAAGTTGTATACTAGTGGTAGTATTATTTCATACTCGAAAGAAATTTTACTTCCCAAGATCACATAAATGAGACAATACAAAATGAGGAGATAATCCACTTTTCACATTGACTAATTGATTGATCATATTAGTCAAGGATATATTTAAACTTGTAACTTTTTCTTTCACTTCAAGGTCATATGTTTTTTTTTTTTGGGATCTACCTCATTATAAATACAAAGAAATGAGAAAAAGTATGGTGTCTTATTAATAATGAGGGGGTGAGCAACTTGAAATTTCATATATTCTTGCACTTTACATCCCCTAAGACAATTGCCTTAGAGATATAAAGAAGGCACATATCTTCTTAATGGTGGTTTTGATATACAATTGTAGGCCCATGTAGACATGTTTGCATCTATGTGGTACTAAGGTATGTAAGAGTGTATGTGTGAACTTTTGTGGATAGGTATGCACTTCTATAAATACATTTGTAACTATAAATGTATGCATGCATGTGCATGCGTACATATGCATTATAATACATGCATGCATTTACATGTGCTTGCATATATGGGTACATACCTATACATGCATACATGTAACTATGCAAACACATTTGGTAGTTATTGTGATAAGAAGAGGATGAGCACCATCCTAGCATCTCAATTTAACAAAATCTAACCCAATTCAAACTTTAAATGCAAGGTATGTAGCTAATTAAATTTGTTTGTACATCTCGGCTAGGAAAATAATACATGTTTTGATAAGACCTATTTTTCATACTACGTGTTGAAAGAAGGGCCACAAATCCCTTCATGCTAATTGGTTAGCCATGATATAAATGAGCAAGTATTATTCAATCTTTTGTCTAAATTTCAAGGTTGATTATAAGCACAAAATGTCACTTGAAATGCCAAGGAAGATCATTATAGAAGAATATGACTATAATATATAAGATTATATATAGACATTATCATACGTTGCACATACATTACGTATATGCACATATGAATCTATACAATAGTGTTTTTTGACACATACATACATACATACATACATATGTGTGTGTGTGTGTACCTATTTGCATATATTTTGACTTGAGGATTACAATTATGACTACTAGTGTATTGAACATATCAGAGACATATCATTAATCATGCTCATAATATTGGAATATAAGTATAAGAGGTACCATTGTTGCTTTTAGGAGAAACACATCTTTGACCTTAAAGATCACGCTATTATTTGACCATCACAATACTTATATGCTTCACATTTCCATGTTTATTTACTACAAAATGGTGACAAATATACATAATTCAAAGCATAATCTAGCAAATCATGCATGGACTTAGTTCTTTAAGTACAAAGTTGCAACTAAAGTATGTATTGTTTTACAATATGTTCAAACTATCCTTCATCAACTTGTAATCAATTATCAATTAATAACTTAATCCAAGCCTAGATCCATGAGACTAAGATGCCAACAAAGGAGCATGAAGGGCAATAGCATGTAAATGTTCACATGGGTAGATGGTACGACTACACTCTTTGGTACAAAATGTCTTGATCGCAATATGTAGCTGGCAAGTTGAAACAAACATATACCTATTGTAAGTCCTTGTATACATCTATGTATATTCACGGTTATGACCAATAAATATATGGGGAGTTTAAAGTGTTTTCAAACCATTGAGTAGCTTAACCTCTTTGTAGAGTATGGTACATTTTTACGATCTAATTTTAGGCTAAAACCCTCCACGTCCACACACACACACACACACACAACAAGCTTTTTGTGAGTGAGAGAGAGAGAGAGAGTGGACACAAAACGAGTTTTTTATGTGAGAGAGAGAGAGAGAGAGAGAGAGAGAGAGAGAGAGAGAGAGAGAGAGAGAGAGAGAGAGAGAGAGAGAGAGAGAGAGAGAGAGAGAGAGAGTATATGACTTTGGAAGTCATCCAAATTTAGATTAAACTTGGATAGGCACATGCCATGTGCATAATAATGCATGTTAATTTGTGTCTTTTCTTTATTATTTATTTCTCTCTTAATGCACTTCTAATCTACTAAGGTGTAGCAACACAAAGCCTTGCCATATGAATTGAAAGAGGAATGAACAAGACATGATCAGTTGCCTTTAAAGATCAATCAATTAACTTCTAAGGGGCTTGAAACGAGCTTGGCATATAGAAAAAGAGCTCATATAACATGGTTGTAAGTACCTAATCAAGAGTTTGAGCTCAAGCTTGAGCTGCAAACGGTATCTAATGGAACCCTAAAATGCAATAGTAATTGATATGTTATACAAGCAAATACTCTCCCAATAGGCCGTGTGGGGTTTTGTGTTTTGAATCTTGATATCATAGGCTACAATCTTGATTCAAACAACTCAATAGAGCTTAATTACCCTCTCATATATGACTAGGTTGGGATGAAGCATAGATAAAAATGAAAAATATGGGAAGAACAATGATTAGAGGATATATGTCATATGTCCGGTAAGGGTTTTCATAATGATTCAAAGGAGACTAATTACCCTCTCATAGATGACTAGCTTGGGATAAGCCTAGATAAAAATAAAACATATTTGAGTTTCAAAAACTCATACGTAACAATGAATAGCCTAATAACAATGACTAGAGGGTATATATCATAAGTCTAGGAAGGGTTTTCATCATGCTTGAGCTTGATCGTAATATCACCATCTATATGTATGCAGATAGTGTGTTCAAACTCATATCAATGCATGGTTCCAAGTGACCATTTGTAGTAGTTTACTAATTGACTATGCAAAGGAGATTGAGAATTGAGCAAATATATTGGATGACTATATGTCCACATGTTCAGTGTCAAGGTGTAAACCTTGTAGGAATAGTGTGATTTATGAGAAAACATTGGCGGAGGTAATGATGCATGCATTCTTGTGAAGGGTGATGTTCTTGAGATTTAGAAGCTGGTGGCTTAATGTCCCTCTTTGATTCCTTGCACATGTATGCGACAAACACCTTTTCTGTTTGGACTTGAAGGAAAAAGAACTATGGAGTATGCTACTAATGTACAGCGCTGAGAGAGAGAGAGAGAGAGAGAGAGAGTTTCTAACCTGTTTTGCTGGCGTTGTTGCTCTAAGAAGGGATCTGGGGGACGGGGGGCAGAGAGCAGCTAGCCGGTCAGTTGTGGCGCTGCAGCACTCTACTCTTCTGGGTCACGTATGATTATAATCTTGCTCCTTTTTTTGTTGCAGAAGGTCGATCTCTGATAGCTATTAACCGCGGGCGGCCATGGCAAGTATGCAAGGGTATTCCAGCTGCTGCAGCTCCTGGGCGTCAACGTGTAGAGAGGGAGAGAGAGAGAGGGAGAGGGAGAGAGAGGGCTTTAAGTAGAGGCTCGGGAGAGAGAGAAGTGATAAGGACGTCTGGGGAGGGGAGAAAATTACGTTAGTAACACACACACACACACTCTCTCTGTCTCTCTGTGTCGGACTAGGTAGAGGAGGTAATTAGGTTAATGATTCTCTCTCTCTCTCTCTCTCTCTCTCTCTCTGTATCTCTCTCTCTCTCTCCACAGAGAACAATAATCAAACGGTGTCTCGGTTATAGCTCTAGTCTAGATCTCAGGGAGAACGATAATCAATTGCGCTCTCTCTCTCTCTCTCTCTCTCTCTCTCTCTCTCTCTCTATCAATCCACAAACTCGCGCGCAGTCTCTCTGAAGTGTAATCAGACTCTCTCTCTCTCTCTCTCTCTCTCTCTCTCTCGATCCAGATAAACACGCGCACACACAGTGAGCCTCTCTGAAGTAAAATCTTTCTCACTCACTCTCTCTCTCTCTCTCGATCCACATAGACACGCACACACACAGTGAGCAGCTCTGAAGTAAAATCTTTCTCACTCACTCTCTCGCTCACTCACTCACTCTATCTCCACCTTTCTTCTTCTTCTTCTTCTTCTTTTGTCTGTGTGCGCGTGCGTGCGTGCGTGCCTGAGAGGGGAGAGGGAGAGGGAGAGGGAGAGAGAGAGAGAGAGAACAATTATCAAATGCTCCGCACCACCGCACGTTCCCCTCCTTCACATGCCTGGGTACGCGTGACAGCGCTTTTGTCGAGCCTTCGTTTGTTATTTCTGCTGCTGCCGCTGCCGCTGCTGCTGCTATTATTATTATTATTATTATTATTATCGTTTTGGTTTGACCAACCTCCCATTTTTCTTTAATACCACCATTAAACAATACAAGAAAAACACGTTGCCCCCCCCCTACCCCCCTCGGTACACACAAAAAACCGTTTCATAATGATCAATTATTAGAATATTGAACGTTAGGTTATAGATATTGTCAAATGTGTTACAAACACACGTATGCATACACATCTATTACACCATAACATATGGCATACATTAAACATTGATTTTATAATGTCAAAGCCTATTGTAACTCACACATGCACAAGACTTTATGAAGTGCATTATACACCTATTACATATGTCAAGCCTAAGAGAGGGCCTTTTAATGGGGATTGGTGCCCCCATGTTTCTCTCAACAACTGATTCACTCCCCTCCCTGACTTTCGCACATCTACAACTGTGCAAGGTTGCAGTACTCCCTCACCCAATGTCTCGTTCTCATGGATGATCAAAAAACGACATGTCACAGCAAACTTCTTAAACTTTTCTCCATCGTCAAAGATCACTACAACCACTGCAATAACTTTTGAGTTAACAGGTAAACTTTTTGGCCCATGACATTAACCCAAGCAACTTACTTTATTAGTTCACATTCATTTCAGAACATTACACAGATGCAAACAAATTTTTTACTACCATTCCATAATGTATTATCATATTCCTTAACCACTTTTCAGCAAGTCTCTTACATTTGGATCCTCACCTAATTAAGGATCATTCTCAAGAGTGTAAAAGCACCTCTTCTCTAAGCTATGCATTAATCCAAGAGCTTAAATAACAAGATGGTAATATTAATACTTTAGAGCAAGGCAATTCTCATGGAACCTACCTTAAACTAAAAATAAGTGAATACACATTTCACTTGCATCTACAACCTTTTACATATCCCTTGAATTATGGATGGTCTTTTACTTTGAGTGTGAGTGTCAAATGCAATTAGTATACTCTATGATGTTCAATTCACATGTTAAGGATTAGACTATTGTTAGCATGATAACTTGCCATGATTTTCTCCCATGATATTGTCCTTTTGTTTAAAAGTCCAATGAGCCACATGATCATTTGAAAGTAGCTTTGTACATTTTCCATTCACATTGCAATTAATTTAGGGCTTTACTTTGTGTCAAAAATAATTTTACATGCAACCTTCTCATCCAAAACATCTAAGTGATAAAGATTTGCCTTGCCCATGCTCAGCTTATGACAATGATATATTGGATTGTGAGTTTGACAATACAAATAAAAATTTTACAACATAAAGCAAAAGAACATTCGATTATTAATTGTTCAGATTATCTAGCAATCTATAGGTCATTGTTTAGAAGGTTGAAAGGCACAAGTTTTAAAAAAATGAAAAGAAAAAGATAAAAAAAGTGAAACTAAGATAGGATTTGCAAAAAATAATTAGAGTAATAGCCTACCTCAGGATCAACCTTGTCAGAATATGACTCTATAGTAATACATATTTTCCTAGTTGGCTTGAGATGTTGAATACATATGATGCGAATCTTAGAGAATAAAAAGGATCATACAAATATTTTCTTAAACTACCCAAGTTGATTTGTTCATGCTCATAAGACTTAGAAATCTCAAGTGTATTCTCAATCAAAGCCAAACAAACTAAGATATTGGAGGTCACCATACATATGAAACAATGCCTCTTTAAGGGGATTGGCTGAGCTATCACATCCAAAGATGAAGATGTTGACTAGACCAAGTATCCTTGAAAATGACAACCATTAATAGAGATGTCAAATGATTAAGTCTGACCAAAGTATGAAATTGAAACCTCATTCATAGTGAACATGGTACAAGTAATGATAGGTGAGAAAAAGGAAAAATGTAGGAATTCAATTTTATAAGATTAAGGAAGAACAAAGAAAAATGAACCAATACATTAACATGTAAGATATACTCTTAGACTATAATAATCTAACACTTAGGTAGTTGTCATGCATATTATATGTCAGGCTTACATGTTCTAAGTATCAAACAAAAACAAAAAAGTAAATGCCTCTCTTTGTTTGAAACTAATGCAAATGTCATATTACAAAAAATGGAGCTCACAAAAAATTAGTATGAACCCTACTTAATTAGGTTCATAATAAGATTGGACATAACTCTTATCCATGGGCTTAATATTTATTAATGGAATGAAGAATTATCAAAAGTATTTTGATAACTCATTATTTCCTAAATGGGGATTTTCTCTCATTCATGAAAAGTGCATAAGAAATAACCCTAAAGAGTGTGCTAGAAGGATCCCTTTGCTTTACTTTGCAAACTCATTAAGTAGACAATCAAATTCTTGATCACTTTCTTTATACAACATATATAGTCTTTTGTGATTTATGTGCAACTTTACTATAATCACTCTTCACAAGGTTGAAGTCTACTAACATGCATAGCAATATATGAGCCATTAGAAGGTATAGAGCTAGAGAAGTCCCTACTAAACAACTTTACATATGATATGCTTTCAAATTTCTATATATGATAAAGCATTATATACCTTTAATTGTCATAGACCTAACAAGAAAATACTATTTTTATTGATCAGATTGTGTATTCTTCTCTCTCTCTTAGAATTGACCGAACCTCTTTGTCTTCTTATGAATATCTAAGCCAAACATGTTCCAATTTTTATACTTGATTTCCTTTACGGATATCTATCTTTACCTTTTAAAAAGGCTTAAAGCAAAACTCTAGTGAGGACCAAGAGAACTATTTTTACCTAATAAGAAACATATGCCTAAAATGAAACCATTAGTGACCAATGACACTGCAAGTCATGAGATTGGAATTTGGTACACCAAAGCTATGTAACAAAAATTTCTAGAGGATGTGGTCATAAAGATAAATGGGTTTATAAGTGTGGAAATAATCAAGTAAGGACAAAAGCTGCTTGCATAAGAGACTTGAGGAGAATTTGAATTTCAGAATTGCATGACTATGGGGTTTTTAACATTGTTAAATCATCTTGATAGTGGTTATACTTACATGTCACCAAGACCTAGTTCACAAGTTTGTTAAGAGTGATTTGATGACCTATTGAAAAAGAGGAACATATTGGGGTCCGCTTGGAAAAGGAAGGAAGCTCGTTAGGGCTTATTGTTGATGCCTTGATGGGCTATAAGTTTTGATGTAAAACGTGGCTCGACAAGCCTCAAAACTAAGGATTTGCAAATTAGATAATCTAATATGTCTATGTAGCCTACATGTTTAGATGTTAGGGGTCAGTGTCTACCCAACATTGTGTTCTAGGCACAATGGATAATGAATTAATCCCTCATATAAAATGCTTATTAAATAATTCATTACAACATAATAATTGCCCCATATCTAATTGTAAAGTGAAAATATGTAGGATGGTCAATACTGAGTGTGATCGTCATCATTTCTATGGCAATTGTACAAGAATACCGGATAACAATGACTAATATGGAGTGTCAACAAATCATTTCTAAACCCATAGTTTATTGTCTAGAAATAAGGATTATTATAAGATGATTAATATAAGTGTTACTTATATTTAGATAATAAACAATGGATTTAGAAATGATCATGTCTTCATGAGAAGTTTAGAAAAACAAGTGTTCTGGTTAATAACTTTGGCCTCTTTGTTCTCTCAAAAGTATGATATACATTTATAGCATTGATATCTATGTGTTGCATTACTATTTTCCTAATGGCTATGCCGATTTATCTTCTAATGGTTTCAGGGAACATGAGTAAAGTGGTCATAAACTTCAGACTCGAACTAAGTAGTATCAATTACTAACATCCCTAAAAATTCCTTCGATGTGTTGTCAAGATTGTGGGAGAGAAGGAAGGAGTCTCACTTGTAGCTTTCTTGCTTGCACAATGGGGGAATACACACACAGGTGGAGGCTGAAAACAGTTTTCCTCTTCTTAGTTGTGTAAGCCAAAAAGAACTCTAGTACAAAGAAATAGAAGAACCCTATATATGGGTCTCAAACCAAACTCAACTAACTAAGGTGGCATACTAACTGAGTCACAAACTAGAGTAGATAAGGATAGCTGTCATCTAGCTATTATTCATGGGCGGTGTACCGACCGCATCTGCAGCTAACAAGTCGGTGACATAAATGCACAATGGTCACCCTGGCATATCACGAGTGGAGCTCGATATCTCAACATGTGTAGCTTAATGGAGCATATAATTTCTTGATGGTAGTGAATTGAAAATTTTTAAATGACCCAGATCTAATGATTTTTGGATTAGTAACCTATTTTCTATACTTGTAGTCAAAGTCTTTTTAATAGAAAAAAGCTATAAGTATGCTAAAATCTACATTTCCCTAGTAATTTGATTGATAATAGGAAATTTTTATGGGATGGTAAGATTCATAGATACCTTATTTGAGTTTGCAAACTTGGTAGCCCCTAGTAGTGAGGCTATGGGTTGGTACATGGGCATTATTGCAAGTTTCACTAATGTCCCTAATATGGTTTTGATATGCTCCATTAATGTTTCAAAATAGTGAGTGGATGGTTTATTGAGGCATATGATTTTTGTTGAGCATAGAACATGACATGTAGTTGCTCACATTTGGTAGAGCATAACTAATTATTTAACATCTACTGGGAATTCCCATCTTTCAATTATAAAAAACATAGCTCTTGTCAAAACTAGGATTTTTGCCTACATGTGATGACGGGAAAATTGGATAACTAATTAGCTCGTTGAACATAAATGAAGGAATGCTTTATGTAAAAAACAACATTTTTGAGACTAGAGTAGGTTTGAAATGCCTCTTATTAAATGTATATGCAAGATCTAGCCACGTGACTAGGTTACTTGCTTTATGGTAGATTGATGCATCAAGATATTGATGATAGCTTAGAGATAGTCACTTTTGTCAGTTATAATAGATTGATCTATATTGAATGGAAAAAAAGTGCGTATGTTACCTAAGATACCTGGGAATTAGGTTACTATCTTAGTAAACTTGTTGAATATACATATTGCTACAAAATAATGGTGATAATGATATATTTTGATATGACTTATTTTCTAGACTATATTTGCTACTAGAAATTTTGATAGCGATATACTTTAGCATATGCTTTAGACTTGCTAAAAAACTCAGTTTTCCCTATTCAGAATAAATTGGACTCTTACCCAATACTTATATGGGCAAGGATTTTTGTAAGTATCTAAATTAGGTTTGAAATAGCTTTTGTGGTACACATGTTACACGCCTCAACACATGATATGATTGATAGGTTTCTAGTAGACTGCAACATCAAATATTGATGGTAAACTAGGTATAGATAGATGATGCTGGCCGTAGAGTAATCTGAATTCTATTGTGACCTAGGTACTAACTTGGTCCATGTGCGCAGAATGCACTTAACTAAAGAATTGAGATAGGAACATGCCTTAGATAGGAGTTATGTTGTGTACATGAATTATACCTTGGATAGTAATTACTCATGCATACAAAAACTATTTGATTTAAAAGAAGTTTTGATAGATTTGACCACAACACAAATTTAGTAATATTCTGGTAGATTGCATAATCTATTATTGATGTTGGTAACTTAGTAGTAGACACTTATGAACCTTAGAGCAAATGAGACTTACAATAGATTGATTCGAATTCTGTTGAAACATGAATAACCCTATGTTTTTTCAAGCCTAATAAGAGCGATTAAAATATACTTTGACAAGACTTATGCATGTAAATCGAGCAATTTTATTAGTATGTAACAAACCTTAAAATAGGGCAAGAGTGATAGGTTTTTGATGGTGTCTTTAGATGTTGACACTTACATAAGTGAATGCATATGAATGGTTTCTAAATTCTACTAAGGCCTGCATTGACTAGGATCTGATTACTAATTTGGGTATTATGTGGAGTATACTTATGGATGCAAATGAATGGTGATAGGAATATGCTTTGGACAAGATTTGTATCCTATACAAAAATTACTTTTGCATATAGCTAATTTTCTGATGTTAGTACTATCTCTTTCGAGTAAACTAATGCTTGTACTAACTAAAAACATTTTAGGCGGGGAATAATGAATTAGGCTAGTATTTGAGTAAATATATATAATATATTATGTACATGACTTATGCATTGGATATTGCACAACATATCTTACAAAAAGAAGTATAATTTTAATTATACTTGCAATTCTATATATATCCATGGTACCCATGAGCAATGGGCCAAGTTTTAGGTGGGCTTTCATGGCTCTAGTGATGACTAACTACTGGGGTAGTGGATATTTTTTTAGTTGTGCTTCATATATAAAAATATATGGGTATATTGTTAAATTTTGATTTGGATATGAATTATATACATAAAAATATATGGGTATATTGTT
Source organism: Lygodium microphyllum (assembly GCF_053477565.2). Lineage (NCBI taxonomy): Eukaryota > Viridiplantae > Streptophyta > Polypodiopsida > Schizaeales > Lygodiaceae > Lygodium > Lygodium microphyllum. The sequence goes on from NC_141155.1 coordinate 79,731,960, forward strand.
AAATTTTGATTTGGATATGAATTATATACATTATGTATTATAATTAGTGTACAAAAAAATCATTACAAGGTTTCACTTTATTGTCAAAAAGAAAAGTGTTTGTGTGTTGCAATAAGTAGTTGTCAAAACAATGTAAGAATAGCAATTGCATGTGAGTGAATGTTCCTTATTTTTAAAGTGCACTTAATTTGCATGGAGAAAATTAACAATGCAAATGATTGATTCTTCCATGAATTATCATATTGTTCCTTTGTCTTATCCATGCTCTTCACTTTCATGATGAAGGCCATAAAAGGGTGTGTGAGCCTATGGAGTGCACCTTGGATCATGGGATGCATGAGAGTGCTTTTTGTGCATGGAGATTTGCTTTGCATATCCATTACAATCAAGTATGGATTTGCATACAAGAGACTATGTGATAGGTAGTCATCGTCATCGTGGTCGAACCTTTTGAATCAATAAGAGGGTGTACAAAGTCCTGACGTTGAGCATGTAGTGCCCAACATTTTACTTCCATTGTTGAGACCAAGGACACATCGACCATGAAGCCACTTACATGGTTCATTCATGGTTGTGGAAAAGGAGGGGATACTCGTGCCAACTTTCAAATGCTTTTCCAAGTAGTTAGACTTGTGTTTTCATGTTCAAACATAGATTTATGTTTTATGATTGAGATTTTGATTCATGAGTTTTGATTTGGAATTATGGTAGGATGGTAGTTTAACAATTTCCAAATTCAAGATTGTAAGTGATAACTATAGTTGCAACAAACAATCACCGTAGAGTGAGTTTAATAAAGAAGACACTTGCACATATTAAGAATTAAGAGCTTTACATTCCCTAGTTTTGTGCGATTGCTTTTGTATTGAGAAAGAAAATAATAAAGAAAAGCAATGGGGAAAAATAGTGGAGAAAAGCAACAGTTTCTTTTAGAAATCCTACTCCCTATCTCACACTAGTCCTCTACCTCTTGCTCATTATGATCATCTTCCTTTGCTACTCATGAGTAGCGCATGCCACCATCAATATCATCATCGTCTTCAAATTTGTGCATGCTATTATTGCTTGTGGGATAACATCTTTTTCATCATCATCTACTACCTATCATCTTCCTTTGCTGATCAAAGCAAGATGCCTACTGTCTACAGGGTGCCATCTACATAATCGTGGCAGCACATGTTGCACATAATACTGCTATTATTTGTGGATAGCTTGATTATCATCATCTCCTCTTGGTTGCAACTTTTGTTGCTTGTAATAAATGTCTTCTTCATCGTTGTTTGCCCATATCTTCCTTTGATGTTGTTCATGATCATAGTAGGCGTTTGCTATCCTAGAAGGCACCATCAACATAATCGTGGGTAGCATCAACATCAACATCAATGTAACCTCTTGATCATCAAAATTTATGCCTGCCATCCCTAAAGGTGTCATCATCACAGTCGTGTGCACACACAAGGGCAGCCTGCTCATCATAATCATATTTTTCATCATCATCATTAATATTGTGTTCATCCTCATCCTCTTCATCTTCATCATCTCCATTAGAACCACATGTTCAAGAATTATGGGAATTTTCATAAAGTTTGGGAATTCCTAATGTGATTAATATTTGGACACATGTTTAAATCTTATTCCCTTACTTGAAGGTGAAAATTTCCCTAAATACTACATAACCAATCCCCCAAGTCCCACTCTCAAATATGGGGTTAAGATTTAGCCACTTAGTCAAATATTTACTCCTTATTTGAAAGTGAAACTTGGGAGATTCCCAAATTCTCTAATATGGTATTTTAGTGTGTTCTTCATTGACTTGAGCATTAACTAAATTATCATCTGCATCATGTTCATCCTCATCTTTCCAACTACTTTAAGGCTTGTAATAAGCATCACCATCACCATCAACATCAACATCAACATCAACATCAACATCAACATCAACATCAACATCAACATCAACATCAACATCAACATCAACATCATCTTCCTCTTCTTCCTCTTCCCCATTGCTTTCTTTTTTTACCTTGTTTTCTTCACCCTTTGTTGGCTCTTCTTTATCACCGCCATCATCACCATCACAATCCTCATTTGCCACATTACCTCCATCTCCACCTTCTTTGTCTCCTTCACCACCCTCTCTTGTACCTATCCACCAAAGACCAAGTGCTATCGATAGATCCAACATAGCCAAGCACCATAGGCAAGAAAGAGGAGTTGTCGTTGAAGAGAACGGCTACGGATGAGAAGTACAGATCTTAGGAGAACCACCAAGAAGGGGAAGCAAGTTACCACCATTGAAGCACAACATGGTGGCTCAACAAATATGTCTTCAATCTACACTTCATGCTTTGAATATGTTGGAATAGGTGGAGGGTGAAAATTGTCTTGGCCCCACTCTCCTCAATGTCCAATGTGACTCACTCTACTTGGAAGGTAGAGAGTGAAATAAAGGGTGAAAGGCAAAGGACAGGTTGTTTGCACATGGTACTCTTCAATGGTTGCTCAAAAAGTATTCTACTTTTGTGTGCACCTGTTGGGGAAGTTAGATCTATCTACTTTCATTCTCCTTTGTGCCATGTGTTAAATGACTTTGTGCTATTAGTAAGGAAATTTTAATGAATTTATTTTTTCTTTAAGATATTTTGTATTGTAAAATGGTCTCTATCTATCTTTGTGTGTACCCCTTCTCATCCTATATTAGTGTGTATCATGTGTGCCTAGTGTGGCTCTATGATCAATAGCATCACCCTCTTGCACACTCAACCATCCAACCTAATGGGAAGGAAGGATCGATAGGAGTGGCAAAGGTAATGAGAAGGGCTTGATGAACCATTGTTGCACCAAGTGTATAAGAGCACAAATGCAACACATTGACATGTAGTGACACACATGATCACGTATGCACCATATCCCTGTATGCTCACCCTGTAAGAGCCGTTGCACCATATGCACACATAATTTCATCACATGTACTCATGATAGCATCACATCTTCCTCTTGCATATATAGAAGTAAAAAATTCACACTCATAGATGCATGCATAGACACATCATACTAGTATACACCAAAACCTCCTACTCTTTCTCACAATCAACATCCTTCCTAGTGGGAAGGGAGGATCATAGGATAGTAAGAGAAGATATGAGATACTGGGGTTGCACATGTGGGATGTAGTTACACACACCATGCATTCATTCACACATCATGCATTGTGGTCACATAGTGCTTCTTTAGACATGCACCACCACCCAACCACACCCTCACATATGCATGCACGACACATGTATGCACACAAACAAAATACACATATAGCCAACTAAACATAACAGTAACCACACGTATGCACACAAAGACCTCTCCTCCATCTCCACAATTGACATCCTCCGTACTCTGAAGGGCCCACCATAGAAAGTGTGAGAAGCACAAGGTTTTTTTGTGAGTCTCATGTGTGCATCTGCATACACACATCGTGCATCCATTGCGCATCCACCATGTAGCACACACCTTGGTGACACTTGTTATACCTAGGCACTCTTGCATGCATATATGAAAACTCATATGCACTCATGCATGCATCTTGATCTAGTCCACTAACCTCATGCACTAACAACTGAGACATGACATCTTGTACTCATTGTCTTAGTGCACTCACCCCACATACAACTTACACATAGAAATCATCTAACCTCTTGCACCTTCTAAGCATACAACCCCCCTAACAATCACCTCATTGTACCTCGCTTCACACCTAATATACTCTATCCACATTGAGGCACATATCCACATTGAGGCACATATCCACCCATGTTAGGACCAAAAATGGAACCGACACTAGCTCTAAGGCTCTAGCCAGGCCTCTATGCTTAACCAAAACACCCCACGGCCTCGCGGGGTTGCACACACTGATTGGACATGGATTTGTACTGTTTATAGTCCAACGAATCCCTTTCCAACTCCAAGAAGTTGGAGTTTCCAAACAGATTGTTGTCTAGCACCTTATAGTGTATACACAAGGAGCACCTCTCAACTAATTGCTGTGGCCCCACTACAGCTCTCCTACACCTCGAGGATTGGTCCCAAGATGCACCATTCAAAAATATAACACATACGAAACATAGTCCACTCTTTATAAAAATCATTACAGGAGATGAAATATAATCCTCATTGAATCAATTCCCAAATAAATGAATGCATTAAACCTACAACAGCTTGAAACTTCTCACACTCTCAACGTACATCAATATTTAGGAAACCAAGTGCTATGCAATTTGATATTTGTTTGATACCATGTATATGGAATGCAATGCAAAAGTGAATGCCCACAAGTGGCACAAACAATTTATTCAATCAAATCATCAAGGTGGATGTGCACAATCAATTCTTCTCATGATTTTCATACTACTAGCGTATTTATTTTATTGCATAGGGACATCACCGAGCATACTTGTGTTATATCCCTACAAGATACATGCCTCATATCGACGTTCAAAGTGACGAAAATGTTCACAAAAAAATTTCCCCCGTCGTCACTAAAAACATCGGTATTAGCGACGCCATAAAACCGTCGCTATCAGTGGTGCTATATGCGTCGCTATTTGCGTCGCATTTACGATGCTGATAGCGACTGTTTGCGACGCAAATTGTGACGCTAATAGTGATGCGTGCAGTAAATTTGTGATGCTAATAGCAACGGTTATAGAGCACTATGTGCTTTATTTGGGCCATACAAAAGAGTTACAGTAAAGTGTACAATGCTCATCAAAATGGAGGCAAAGTGTACTTGAATCTATAAGACTGATACATAAAATAAATACAAGATCGCATAATGAAAGCGATGGTAGAATCATGGCAAAATATAAAGGATAATAATAACACAGTGCATAGAAAATGCCTACATAAATCACATGACCAAAAAAGAAGAGAATGTGTGCTCCACGGATCCATGGCTGAGCTATAGATCCTCGTCATCCAAAAGCTTGTCTCGCCGCAAAGGAGCACCGAACGGACTCTGTAAACAAAAAAAACACATCAATCCACCATATAATAATGCATTTTAATTAAAATTAGTAACTATGGAGGACAAGAAAGATGAGTGACTTACTGGGCCGCCGCATGCATACAATCGGTCGATCAATGCAGTGAGACCGTGTCTCTCTGCATATCGAATCTCTAGGCCAATGGGATTGCGGTTTGTAATGGAGTGCTACAAAGAAAAAAAAATACAACTGTTAGAAATACGATTGTCAGTACAAGGGATATTGCAAAAAAATAAGTGAGAAGAACAAAAGAAAAACTTACAAAGTCCTCCAGATAAGTCCTGTGGCCACCACTCCCAGGATGATGGACCACTCTTGCCTCCAGTCATGCCCTTGTTGCCTCATGCTACTGTCTCCAACATCATGGAGAATCTGTAGCCTCCTCCCAGAGTGGGTGCCAGTCATCTGCGTCTTGCCACTCGAGCTTTGAGGCCCCACTCTTAAGTGCCTTGCGTGCATTCGATCATTTGTGTGACATGTACGCACGCATGCATTCCATCATCCAGCCTGCGAAAAACCTATCTGCTACAGTGGGTACCATAAACTCCTCATGCAAGGATGCTACTATATAGTCCTTGCTTCCCTCTGGTACGTTCTTCCAATGATCCAAGACGTTGTGCCGAAAAACTTGTTGGCACAACTCTCTCATACGAGCCATCACCCTCCTCCCCCATCATTCATGATGACGGCTTCTATCCTATCATCTACAAGGTATCCATACCCCTCTGGGATATGTTTAAGATGTGTCCTCTCCCACCTACGACCACACTTCTGGGCATATCCAGGAGACCCCTATACATCTGGTGTACCTAGGGGAGTGGTATCTCTCGGAGTAGCACCCATAGGGGTGGCACTTGCGGACGACTGAGCAAAAGTTGGATTGATTGGAGTAGACGTCCCCACAGGTGTGATAAATCCCATAGGTGACGCAACTCTAGTAGAATGATGAGACGGAGACATTGTGTTGGTACCTCCACAACAACCACTTGAGCCACGCTCTCTCGAACCTATACGAGAGCGAGGAGTAGCACATGTATCTCAAGCTGACTGCAGGCTCACTACATCCACGTCTCGTAGCATCCCCTAGAACCACTCCCTCTGTCCGACGCAAGTCTGGAGCATCGACCTTGTCTACTGGAAACCAAAGCATCAGAGCACACCAAAGTAGATCTAACAAAACGACCTGATGGTGTCTGAGACAACTCTTGGTCTGCCATATCTCTGAATCGATCCATCTGATCTAGACATACGTGTGAAGATCTCCTGTAGCTCCTTGTCGCTCATCCTTAACTCATTATATGAATCCAAATATCCACAAAGGTCACCTGCATACACAAAAATTGATGTTAGAATAATCAATATAAATCAAGCAAAGCATGGTAATATAAATCTTAAAAAAAAAATCTTACTTAAAACGCATATCTTATGTATCCTTATAAGCGATTCATCAATGAATTGAGTAGGTGGATGCTCCAAGTATGACGAAGTCTATGGTCTCGTGTCAATCTCTCGACACAACTCCACATATACTAGAAGGTCGATAGAAAGGCCACCACAAAAGGATGAGTCCACCTCATTCTCAAAGAAATCTTGATCTCCTGTCTTTCCATCATTGTGACCTGATTCTAGCTCCTCTACATGCTCCAAGCTTTCGGCGGCTTCCATCCCTTGTAACATCAACCCCTCTATTTGCATACTGTCCTCATCTATGCTGGGAACATTATTTTCATCATATACTCTTGCACTTCGGGGAGTTGAAGGTACAACATACCACCATCAAGGTTATCAGGGGTTTGGATAGAAATTTACATGTTCAAAATCACGTACAAGAGAGATTTAACTTTTGTGACATGTACCATGTCGTAATAAAATTAAAAAAAAACATGAGTTCATGCACCTGTTCATCACAATGGGCCGACAATACAAAGGTGTTGTGTAAATCCGTCCATCTTTTTTTAGAATCTATTTCGAGAAATCTAGATGGACCTCGTCGAATTGTTGCCCCAGCTCCTTCAAGTACCACTTTGAACCATTGCATATCGAATAGGATCATGGAGACGCTACGGTAATCCATCGTGAAAATAATTTGCAAGTTCCCAAAATACTCCATCTCATCTATAACAGTGTTTGGATCCGTTGCTCGTCGTCGGCTCTCTTGCTCAAACCTTGATATGATACCACAATCCCTTGTGGAGTGCATTTTGTCAATACGCTCCACGTGGAAATGCAGTCTGCACGACCAGTCGCACTGTATATTTTATACTGTGCATTGAAATAGTTAATTAGTTGTCACATATAAAATCTAGATATGACAAACTCTAAACATGTCATCACCTTTGGACTACATTTCCTCGAGAATTCCCACTCCTCAGTTGAGACCTCTGCCCCTTCGCAAGACGTTGCAGTCAAAGCTCCATGCAACCATTGCGTTGACATCAACCATGGCATCTCCTCCATGCCCTTGGGATATCGAATTGGTTGATGGTGCATACTACGTCGAAATTCAAATCGCGCTTCTTCCCAATATTTCCTAGCTTGCTTATACCTAGCGAGCCATGTCTCCATGGAGGAATGGTGCAACATACAAAAACGATTCACTTTCTCCTCCATTGCAGCATCCATCCTTTTTTCTACCCCATTTCCAACCACCACATCTCCAGTCAATCTATCATTGTTCTTTAGCGACCATAGCGTAATATTGTCTAAATCCACTGTTGGTAGCCATTGTGAAATATATACTAATGCCTCAGACACCATACAACCTTCAGCCATACTACCTTCTCATTGAGCTCATTGCCGCACAAAGCCTTTTAGGGTTTTCATGAAGCACTCCAAGAAGAACATCCATCGCGTATGGACAGGTCCCGCAATCTCCACTTCCTCTACAAGATGCACCAGGAGGTGGGTTTGTATCATGAGAATGCTGGTGGGTAGGTATTTCTCAAAGAGATAGACAGTCTCCACTACTCTCTACCTTGTGGATTGAGATCCATTGCACTAAATTTGACAACTTGTAAATCGCCATGCGTATTTTTAGAGTAAGGCATTCCGCGATCGCGATTGGTAGTACAAATTACCACAAATAAAGAAGCATTACGAACAATGACTAGATTCCAAATAGCAAAATATGTAGGCTATGTACAATCCAATTGTAGTACAAACCTGACATATCTTATGTCAATCATGGGATTTTAGCCCTGACAATTGGTCGTCTTTAGAAAACGACGAGACGAGAAAACGCATCATACCCATCGGAGTACAGATAGACTTGATAATTTGCTTCACAATGCACTCTTCTTTAGTGGACAAAACCCAAGGAGCACGAGGTAGTTGATTGCAAGTGACCATCAACACTCTACTATGACCAAAGCGCCTCCATCTTGCCTATCTCCTTCAAATCCATTCGTGCCCCTGCAGTGTCTCTCTTTCATGTGATGTGGTCCCATAGTAAGTTGCCCACATTCTTGAAAATATGCATGGGATCTAACAAGTGGTTGATTTGTAAGTGGGTCCAATATGGCAACTCATAGAAAACCGAGAACCATTGCATTCCGTTTGGATGCGACTCTTTGTGGACCATTTTCGGCTTATACCAGCTTTGGGCATTCATTTGTATTGGAGGTTGTCGAAGAAAACCTTCCCTCAGTTCATGACCCTCCAGCAAGAAAGCGGCGTGTCCTGGATATACCATCTTCTTCATGATTCGTGACCTTCGGGAGTCTAACAGTGGCCCACACAATGGACATGCATGACAACTTGAGGTAACCAGACCTGTCATCCCACCACCTCTATCTAGTGAATACAAACTTGAACGAGCTATGATAGATATTATTAACGAGAACGGAAGCCTACTTACGTGAGCACTCCCCGAATCCCAAAAAGTCATGCATGGTCCACATGAGAATGGCTTGTATGTTGGCGGACTATTGACCATTGCGCTTGCTCATATCTTCCACGGCGACCCCCTCCTCTCACAAAACCTTAAGCTCATCGACTAATGGACGAAGATACATGTCCATATTCTTGACTTTTTAGCGATCAGGAATGAGTAAGCTAAGGATGAGGTGTCATTTCTTCGTAGAAAGCCATGGAGGGATGGTGTAGTTAACAAGGACTACAGGCCACACACGGTAAGAAGTTGAGTGTAGATTGAATGGGTTTATGCCATCCATAGCAAGAGTAAGCCGAAGATTCCTTGGCTCTTAGGCAAAGCTTGGAAAGGTAGAGTCAATGTAGCTCCATGCATGTGAATCCACTGATATTCGTTGGGCTCCATCTATGGATCTATTTTGCTCATGCCAAGTTGTCAAGCTCGCTATGCTGGATGTACGAAACATGTGATGTATACGGGGGATAAGCGAAAAGTGTCTAAGAAAATTTTGAGGGATGATTTTCCCTTGTAAGCCCTATTGATATCTATGAGCGCCACACTTTGGACATGTCTCCATAGTCTCGTATTCTCCTCGAAACAATACGCAATCATTGACACATGCGTGGGTGTTGTTGTAGTCCATGCCAAGCTTTTGTAAAATATGTCATGCATCATCACGAGACTCAGGCATGGTATTTGCAAGTGGTAATATATGATACTTTAGTAACCTGAAACGAAATCATAAAACACCTTGAAAAAGCACAATTGTTTTTTATGATGGTACCGAAAAGAAATCAACGAAGTGTACGTAGAAGGCACCTGAACAACTCAGTTACACTCGCATCGCTCCACCTGTATTTTGCTTGCACACTTATAGGAGTGCAAGTAGTATCTTCATGCGAGATACTCGGCACCCATCATATAATGGTATGGATGCTTCCTCTCTAAGCAGATCAGATATCTCGATATCCATGGGTATCAATGCATCGATCATTTTCTCCATCTCATGCTCCAAGATTGTAGGAAAGTCTGAAAGGCTGCCTGTCTTCTCTGGTATTGATGGTATAGATTGGGTAGTGCCTTCAAAGTGGTGAATTGGCTCAAACACTCCATCCATCACACGCCCACGAACTCTTCTAACTGGCCGCAAAATGTGCACTCCTCCTTGCAATGAGACGTCACCTCCCTGTAATAAATTTTACGGCCACATCCAATGTTTTTGTATATGATATTCAATTAGTTTGCGAATATAATACATGATTGATATACACTTTTCTTACTGTTTGCTCAAAATTTGAGATCGCTTGTAACGTGTCTCCTAGTATCATCCAGGACACGTCTTAGCAGTCCATCGGAAAGGATGTCTAGAAAGCTCCACCCGGCACTCCCATGGAATGTTACGGGTTTTGCGATCTAGTTCTTCCCGCGTCTGCCACGTAGCGGAAGTATCCTGGCCGTTCACACTTAGGATCGACCAGAATTAGGGTTTTCCTAATGGGTCACTAGCTAACAGCAACTAGCGTCAGACCCGAGCGAACTACTTTACGCAGAAACGCCAGGTCCGAAGCGGATTCAGCTGCACTTGGTTCAAGGAGAATGGGAAACGAGAGGGATGCAAAGCTCAACCTCTCTGCCATAAGGCATAGTCCCATTCCGTTCCCCTAAAACAACGTAAATCGGGTAAGACGTAACTCTAGGTCATGGTTCTCGTTATTCTTTTTGATGATGATGATCATTCCGCTGTCTTTCGAGATTTATGAGAAAAGTTCCCGGCTAACCGGGATCACCCAACCGTAGGACGGACCCATGGCCCATCCTCCGCACTTTCCTCGGTTTGTTTTAGTTATGTAATTATCTAACACATTAATTTGACATATAACAATCAACTTCTTTAATTAATCTTGTTAAGCACTGGTTCCTTCACGTAATCTTATCATGTGACATATAAAAACAATATCAAGCAAGTTCTTTCTTTACATTTCATCATTTTATCTTTGAAATACGAGTTCCGCCCGTAGGCTTGTCCATAATCCGCCCGAAGGCTATCCAGTAATCCTCAGGGATCACTATTCCAAGCTTCCGCCCGTAAACTAGTATGCGGGCCTCGAGATCCAATCCCGAGTCACGTTAGCCTCTTGTGCAGGACCCGGAAGGCGAGGGATTTATGGCCAGAGCCCCCCCTGGCACCCAAGCGTCCTCCTGCTCCAAGTAGAACTCAACGGAGAGACCTCTCGCGGCGGGTTTGGTCCACGTTCCCGGCGCGGTCAACAACCCCCTTGGTTAGGGTCAGGCAGGCAGTCGGGGGTAACTGAAGCTGCCTCTCCCTTCAGGCCTTTAACCTGAAGCATAGGTACTCATTTAATTTGTAATTCATAATTCAAACAGAGCCCTAAAATCTCTAGCAAGCACAAACATTTCCGTTAATCAACCGAGTTGTTTGGCAAACTGCTAAGGAAGTGTTCTTTCATTTTGAGTGTATCAGCACTCGTTCCCAAGGTGTCTTGTAAATTGGCAAGATCTTTTACATTCCGGTGTAGGGCATACCCAACTTGGTTAACCCTAAAGTTCCTTAGATATACTAATTTTCGGTTTACAACTTTCTTTATTTAGAAGGATATTCAAAAATACGTCTTTTTGCAAGATAACTTACGTAGGGATCTGCCATCCTTGATGAGGGTTTTTTTTTACCCTCTCTCCTTGTGAATCAATCACAAGACTAAATGATTTCGTACTTGTTGCGAAGTCCTGCGATGGAATAATCTGTTTAGATCCTTTTAAGCTGACGTATGTCAGGCCTAGGGTTTCTTCTTTTAAGAATCTTAGGGACAAACCCTAGTTCCTTATCATTACGAATTTATTGTCCCTACAGTAAGGAAAGTAGTCAAGTGCTTAGGGTATGAATGTTTCTATGTTTAGATTGGTTTAGTTATCTTTTGGAAGGTAATATTAACCGTCTTGTCACGGTTTTGCTATCCTTGTGACAATTTACTTTCCAGTCAATACAGTTTAATTTAACTTCCGTTTTCCTAAAAGACGAACTCATGCCAAATAACAACATTTGCCTTGCTAAGATGTGCAATTAGAAAAGATAACTTCCTAGTAATTTGAGCATCGAAAGAAACCTTTCATGAATTTAACCATTTACAATGATTCGTTGCCAAAGGAATAAGACTAATGGTGCAAAATATAATTTCTACACCTTTAGGAATTAACTAAAATATACTACTATAGTAAATGGATAATCTTGCTCGTAATTTATAATGCTTGATGCAATTTGAAGAAAACTAAGTTCTATACATTGTCATTCATAAGCTAAACTCCTTCGTTACAAATAACTCGAACAAATATATCCTATCCTTAACAAATTTTCTTTGTATGATCGACTTAAAACCGAATTAAAGCCAAGAAGAAAAACCTGGTTTTGGGGTGAGATATCCACATGGATACCGGGAGATGATCCACCCGCAGCTATGCCTTGGACTTTCTTAGGAGGCATCACAAGTGTGGTCCGTCGAACGTGGAAGCAGCTTTACCACTCCTCCTTAGAATTCCACCGTCGCTCCCTTGCACCGTTCGTTAAAAGTAGTTTTTGGAAGGCTCCCTCCTTGAATTCGGAAATTCGAAAGGGTGTTTTAGAATCTTTTATAACTAAGACCCATTGAAGCCATGGGGAAGGCTTAATGGCCTTTGTAAGCTCGCACGAACGGGAATAAAAAGGTGTGGAAAAGACACAAGGTGTGGAAGCGAACTCCAAGGAAATATAGTAACTGCAAGGATTATAAGTGAGGTTGAAAGACCTTGGGTTAACTTGGAGGGAAGGGGTTTCAATACGCCATAAGGGAAGGGCTAGGGAAGGATCTAACACGGAGGTGTTGTAGGCTTAAGGGATTATGACCAGCAAGAACTCATAGAAAACAGCAACATGAACAATTTTTATCCCACATGAACAACATTTCATCAATCAAAAGCCATAAAAGCTCAAATTTCCTTTGAAAAATTTAAATTACCGCTTATTTGCGGCAAATTTGGAAATCAGCAGCACTTCATGTCCAGCACAATCACCAATCACCATTTCCAGCCCGTGGAGCAATCCGATCCATGCCGGACAAGCCTCCATCATTCTTTCTTCTTCCTTCTTCTTCCCACATGAACTTGCCTTTAGAAGAGAGAGAGGGAGGAGAGAGAAAGACTGATTCTCTCTCTCCCTCTACAGGCTGCCATTGTCTGCGCGGAACGGAGCGATACGGAGCGTAGAAAGGATGTAGTTCCTTGCTGTAGTTGGTTCCATAGCTTACTTGCAAGCTCTCATCATGATTTTGGGGGGGGCGCGTTTTTTTCGGCGGCTGAAAACAGCCGCCGCCCCCCCCTACATCACGTTTTTTTTGAGAGGGGGGGTGCCAAAGGTCACCCCCCTCTCTTCACACCCTTTGAAATTTCCAATTTGGCCCCCTTTTTGGGCACCCTGGCCGGTTTCGGGCCAACTTCCGCATACGAGCTCCGATTGACGTGCTGTAAATTTCTTGTAAGAAGCTGGGAATACTTAGAATGCTAATAATATGCCATGTCACATTGACACTGGTATATAAGGAGAGAAGTTGTAATTTTTCACATCTTTTGGCAAATCAATACATTTTACAATCTTTCTCTCCCTTCTTGCTCTAAGCTTCCATGGCTTCTTCATCTTTCCTGTCTTTCTCTCTCCAATTCTAGTCTTTCTCTCTCCTCATCACTCTATTTCTCTCTCTCCCTGCAGTCTTTCTCTCTCCTCTGCAGTTTTTCTCTCTCCTCTTTCTCTCTCCCTAGTTCTCTCTCTGACAAGTGGTATCAGAGCTTCAGTCTTTGATCCATTATTTTCTTCCATTTTCACTCCTATTTTCCTATTTCAAAACCAATTTCAGACAAAAATGGTACAAGACAGTGACTAGTGGAGTGCTGCAGGACAACTACAGTTAGCAATGACTACATCTGGAGATATTCAAGGTCAGATATGGCGGGTAAAGGCTTAAATGGCTGGACGTCATCAAATTTTATGCAAAAATGGAGGTAACTAGGGTAAAGGATGGTTAACCGGGCTTAGTTAGAGACTAAACTACAGTTACTTTTCAAAAGAGGTCTTCCTTTCCTCTTTCCTCAAGCTCTGCCCAAGCTTTCATGGAGTTTGCTGGCTGAGATCTCTTCTTTTCTCACTGATCTTTGCTCTCCATCAACAATGGCCTGCATAATGGCACTCTAGACATCAAATGCAACAAGTAGAGCACCATTTCATGCACTGTTGAAGCTGCCACGTGGCCTGGACAGCAGCCCGAAATTTGCGCTGATTTTCCAGCCCTGTTCTCCTTCAGTTCTCAGCCAATCTTCAGCTATGGTGCTTCTAATTCATCATTGGCAGTGATTCCTTCAAGGTTTTGGTGTGTTTACTCCAAAATAGAGCCATATTTCTCAGCTTTTCACTCTCTTGAAACCCTACATGAACAGTCCATGGGCAGCCATGAAAGCTTCAGCCCAAGCTTCCATTTCTTGACAATTTTTTGAAGATTCTTCATTCTTTTGGCCCGTGGAATCATTTCAGCAAGGATTCTTCAACAAATTGCAAGGATTAAGCACGGGATGGCTTAAGATTGAAGATCAAGAGCTTCTATGGAGCAAAAATTTGGGGGAAACGGGTTTAATGCTTCAATTTCAAGCATTTGAAGCTTCAAGATTGGTCCCAACCATCAGATAAGCAAGCTTCATGGATTATTTTGCTAACATTGGACAACCAGGAGCCCTATCAAGCATTTGGCAAGTTATTTTCAGCCATGTCAAGGTATTTCTCTTCAATTTTTAATCTCTCTCATTAATCCAATTGCTAAGCTTAAGCCATTTGACCGAGAGATTAAAGAATTGAACATTTTCATCAAATTCTCAGCCAAACTTTGCTTGAATTCATCTATTCATGAATGCAATGCTTGCCTAATGCATATTAGCTTCAATCAGTGAATGAAAGGCCTCAATCTGAGATTTCAGCATAACATTTGAATCTTATGGACTGAATACATTGATTGATTCCTTTGTTTACTCTAATCCAATTGATTGGTTGATTCTCTTTTGCCTAAACTGGAAAATTGTAAAGGGTAAGTACTAGCAATCAGTGAGTCACTGAATTGCATAGGTAAAACCCTTCTCCCATCTCAAGTTCTTTTATCTCAATCAATTGCATCTCATGAAAGGCTGAATGAATATTTTTCAATTGCATATCATGCTGATTGCTTAGCACACTAGCCTCTGCCATATTGATATTCCCACTGAGGAAAAAGGTGGATGCCGGGGGAGATAGTGGGACAAAAGAGAGGTGACCCTCCCTCACTATCGAAGATCCCGAAGGGTGCAACCAACCGACCCGGGGGGAACTTTGCCCACCTCCCGGTGATTCGGAGCCCGTGTAGGGAGCCCGTCCTGCCGTTTTATCCCTCACACAGGTACAACGAGTGGAGAATTGAAGATTGAAGACTTTCCAACGACTCAAGTACCTACTGGAGTAAAACAGGGTAAAACAGGGCATTTTCAGGTTACCCACAGGATATTTACAGGTGGATACAGGTACACCCTTTGATACTGAAGTACAGGTGCAGGTACTACAGGGTACCCACAGGTCCTATATACCCCTTTGCAGGGTTTGGTAGCCATTTGAGGTTACTTTCTTGCATTACAAGGTCAAAACAGGGCACTTACAGGTCTAAACAGGGTGCAGGACTGGACAGTTCAGACTCTGAAATTCAGTTACAGAATTTTCTGTCCTAAACCTGTTATAGCGTGCTATAGCTCATCTCGAAGAGGGAATTGTAAGCTTCGATTCGCACAAAAAAGTTTTGCAATCGGAGTTTTCTAGCCAAAGTTATAGCCGTTTTACTGACAGGGGGTACTGCAGGACTGCACTAGTATGGCAGGACATAAAGGCAAAAATAAGGTCCAGGAGGACTATGCACAGCAAATCAGGGATTCCATGATGGAAAGCACACTTCAAGAGAACCCTGAAGAGCCTCAACAAGGAGAAATTAGTATACTCAATGATACTTTGTGTGCCCATGAACTAAGGCATAGAGAGCGACATGAAGCCATGCTGTCAAGAATGGATCAGATGGTTCAATCTACTGATCAGACCAAGGCTTCTATTGATAAGTTGGTTGAATCCAACGAACAACTCATGGCACAAATTACAAAATTTATGCAGTTGCAAATGGCATCAAAGGAAGTTAATGAGAAGGCTTGTTCAAACAGTGACCCTTCAGTCCCACTTCAGCCATCCAACCAAAATGGTTATGGAGATGGAATCATTGGAAGAAGAGGTATTCCAAATAGTCAATATGAAGTTGGGGAAGCTTCACAAAGGCATGATGACTATTTGCGCAGTTTGAACGGAGCCAATACTCAAGCTTTTGGATTGCATACTCAGCATTCTAGGGGTGCTTTACCAACAGGAAGATTACATGGTAATTCTCAGCCACCTGTTGGAAGATTTCAATCTCATTTTGGGGGTTATGTACTTAGAAATTCCGATCAGCCAGTTTTGGGACAGCAACCTTTTCATGATAGAGAATTCAAGGATAAAATTATTTTATCCAAATTCAATGGCCAGTCATCTTCACCATCAGAATTAGAGGAATGGACATCTAAGATGGAGTCTTATTTTGATATATTCCCTAAAACTGATGATATGAAGATACACTTTGCCTCCTTGCACTTAGAAGGATTTGCTCACACTTGGTGGAGGTATATCAAGAAAGAGAATGTACTTATTGAGAATTGGGAAGCTTTCAAGGCCATGGCTGAAGTCTTTGTTTCACCTCTTGAAAAAGAGAAGTTAGAACGAAGATGGTATGCTTTGGAACAAAGGGGCCTAAGTGTAAGAGAATATACAAACCAATTCCTCAACTTGACCATGTATGTGGAAAACATCAGTGATGAGGCCAAGTTACACAAGTTCATGTATGGTTTAGAACCATCTTTGTCAGCTGATGTTATGGCGCAGAATCCTACTTTACTTTTCAAGGCTATTGAGCTTGCAGAGCGCTTTGGAAGGAAGTATAGGAAAGAGTCTTCATTTCAGCCAAGTTATGGACAGCCAAGGATTGTTTTAAAGCAAGGGCAAGTTGGTAACAATTATGGCAGCAATCATATGCCTAGTGGGAGCTTACGGATACCAACTTATCCTCCATTTAATGCTTCTAGGCTTCAAAGCAATTTCAGGACAACAAACAGTCCAAAGGTTGAATTTAAGCAAGGTGACAATAAGCCTAAGTCTACTTCAGCCAATACAAATTCCAAAAATATTCCCATGGACAAAAAAAAAGGCTTATGCTTCAAGTGTGGAGAAAAGTATACTCCTGACCATGCTTCAAAGTGTGTATACAAAAATGCCAAGCCAAAAATTCAGAGTATGCTAGTTCTTGAGGACCTTGAAAATGACATAGATGAAGTTAATGCAGTCCCAATCAATGCTGAAAATGAAGATTCCGAGGATGATGGTGGACAGGAGTACTTCTATGATCCATCTGACTCTTTTCCTTTTGATCCAGGCGGTGATATCCCATTTGATCCGGGTGGATTTTGTAATGAGTTGCCTACTGCCACTAATTGTTCTATCTCTAAGGATGCTTGGACGGGATCTAAGAACTCTAATACACTTCGTATGAAGGGAAGCATATGTGGAAAGCCAGTGTTCATCCTTATAGATAGTGGCAGTACCCACCGTTTTGTCAATAAATCCATTATGTACAAGTTGAATTGTGTTCCCACCGACTTACAGCAGCCCATTAGAGTACAAGTGGCTAATGGTGAAGAGGAAATCAGCACACAGATTTGCCCACAGTTTTCTTTGCAGATGGCTGAAAATTTTGAAGTCAAAGTAAACCTGATCACTTTGGAAATGGGGCCCATAGATATTGTACTTGGTTGTGATTGGTTGATGACCTTAGGCAGAATTACTATGGATTTCTCACAGTTATATATGGAGTTTTTCTCCAATGGACAGCTCATCCGTTTACAGGGAATCCCTAGTAGATCTGATTTTCAGCTTATCACCATTCAACAACTCAAGAAAGAGTACAAGAAGCGCTCACAGATATTTGTATTGCATTTGAACAAAGAAACACAGGATCAGCCCAATAATTCAGCAAACCATCCAGCTTTGACAGCTCTTCTTGAGGGGTATAGAGATTTATTTGAAGTACCTACTTCATTGCCTCCTAAGAGAGCGGTGGATCACCCCATTGATTTGGAACCCAACTCAAAGACAATCAATAAGCCACCTTACAGATTATCAAAATGTGAACGAGAGGAAGTAGCCAAGCAAATCAAAGAGCTTCTTAAAATGGGATTCATTGAACCAAGTTCTTCACCGTATGCATCCCCAGTCCTGTTAGTCAAAAAGAAAGATGGATCTTTTAGAATGTGCATTGACTATAGGGATCTTAATAAGATAACAGTGAAGAACATGTATCCTATACCCAGGATAGATGATTTGCTTGATGAGCTTAAGGGGGCTCGATTCTTCACGAAGATTGATTTGAGATCAGGGTATCATCAGATTCGCATGAGAGAGGGTGATGAAGTCAAGACTGCTTTTAGGACTGATCGTGGGCTCTACCATTTCTTGGTGATGCCATTCGGCCTTACAAACGCTCCAGCTACCTTTCAAAGCTTGATGAATAAGATTCTACAACCTTTCCTCTTTCAGTTTGTCTTGGTGTTCTTCGACGACATTTTGATCTACAGCAAGACTTTTCAGGATCATTTGTCGCATATGAGGAAGGTTTTTGATGTGTTGAGACATCATAGGCTTTTCGCTAAGGAGAAGAAGTGTTCTTTCATGCAGACTGAAGTAGAATACTTGGGACATATAGTCAGTGAAAAAGGAATACAGGCTGATCCCAAGAAGGTGCAATGCATAAAAGATTGGCCAACGCCTACTACTACTACTACCTCTCTTAGAGGATTTCTTGGTCTATCTTCATTCTATCGCAGATTTATAAAGCATTATGCGGCAATTGCAGCCCCTTTAACTGACAGGTTGAAGAAAGAGGCTTTCTTTTGGGATGCTCTTGCAGATAGCAGCTTCAACCAGTTAAAGGAATTACTTACCACTGCTCCTATTCTTGTATGCCCGGATTTCTCTAAAGAGTTTACTATACATTGTGATGCTAGTGGCCGTGGCATTGGGGCTGTTTTGCTTCAGGAGCATGGAGCAATTGCATTTGAAAGCCGTAAGCTTACTGATAAGGAGATGGCCATGAATGTTTATGATCAGGAAATATTGGCTATTCTACATGCAATCAAGAAATGGCACCATTACTTATATGGCAGCCGATTCAGAGTACATAGTGATCATCGCGTACTCAAGTATTTCCTTACTCAGTCAAATCTTACTCCAAAGCAACGACGATGGGTAGAAACTTTACAAAATTATGACTTTGACATCACTCATACAAGGGGCAAAGATAACATAGTGGCTGATTCTCTCTCTCGTATGTGGGCCTACAAAGTATCAGCCATGACAGAATTACATAGTGATTGGATTGAAGAGCTACAAGAGGCATATCTCTTAGATGAGGAATTCAGCCAAATCTTTCAGAAATTACAGCAAGGTCTTATGGAAGAAAACTCACATTACCAGCTTAAAAATGGTCTTATTTGGTGGAAGGGCAAGATTGTTATTCCCTCTACTTCTTCTTTCAAGCGAAAAATTATGGAGGAGTTGCATTCTTCGCCTTTAGCTGGACACTTGGGAGTTTTCAAGACTTATGACAGGATCAGCAAGAGCTTTTATTGGAAAGGACTGTGGAAAGATGTCAAGGACTTCGTTATGAAGTGTATGCCTTGTCAGCAAAATAAGGATAGCACCCATAAGCCAGGAGGTTTGTTGCAGCCATTGCCTATTCCTACGGGTAAATGGACTCATATTACTATGGACTTTATCACTGGCTTACCTACTACCAAGAAGGGGTGGAATAGTATTTATGTGGTGGTTGACAGACTCACCAAAGCAGCTCATTTTATCCCAACAAAAATTCAATTTACTGCTTCTCAGGTGGCCAACCAGTTTATGGAGCATATTTTCAGATTGCATGGATTACCGCAGGTGATTGTCCATGATAGGGACTCAAAGTTTATGAGTAACTTTTGGCAAGCGGTATTTACATCTATGGGTACCAAGTTGGCTCCATCTACGGCTTATCATCCCCAAACTGATGGACAGACAGAGAGAGTTAATAAATGGTTGGAGACTTATCTTCGCCATTTTTGCTATGATGTCCAAACCTCATGGGATTCTTGGTTACACCTGGCTGAGTTTGCTTATAACAATTCCACTCATGTGAGCATAGGAGTTTCACCCTTTGAGGCTTTGTATGGTTACAAGGTGCCCTTACCCACAGTCATTTTTAATGAAAAGATCAACCCTCATGGGAAGGAAGAGTTGGAAAGAATGCAAACCCTTCTTCAGCAATGCAAGGTGAATCTAAGGAAGGCTCAAGATCAGATGAAGATGTATGCTGATGAGAAGAGGAGGCCTTTAGAGTTCCAGGAAGGAGAGCTAGTTTTGTTGAAGGTGCCCAAATCCAAGTACTCTACATTGAAAGATGGATCCAGTAATAAGCTTGCCCACAGATTCTATGGCCCTTACAGGATCCTTAAGCGGATTGGAGATTTGGCATACAGACTAGAGCTTCCCTCTTCTACAAAGATTCATAACGTCTTCCATGTTAGTCAGCTCAAGACCTATTATGGTGATCCAGTGGATTTAGTTGATGAGTTGCCACCTATTGATGAAGATGGTATTGTTCAGTACATCCTAGAGGCTGTCATAGGTCAGCGTGAAAAGAAGCTTCGATCACGTTCTATTGTGGAATATTTGATTAAATGGAGAGGTTTACCCTCTGAAGAGGCTTCTTGGAGACCTGATTCAATATTGGATGAGTATCCATACTTGAAGGATACATTGGTGGCTGAAGCCTATTGCTTATGGAGCTAGTTTTGTTGCAGACTGGTTCAGGACAGCACGCTGTTTAGAACAGTTTTTGTCATACTTCATTTTCAGAACTGAGCTATCTACATGAGCTTAAAGTACTCTTCAAGAGCTTCGTTTTGATATGTGGTACATCTCATTTGGACACTTCTATCAAAAGTTATGGCAGATTTGGTCTAGCAGGGACTGTTATTTCAGCAAGCTGTCTACTTTCTTCTGGAACTATTTGTTGAAGATTCTATGGCTCCAATGGCTTCTAAAGTTCTTCAAATCATGTATATAGCAAGGTCCTCTTTCCGTTCTTCAAATTCAGCCCTTGTAATGATAATTCTTCACTCATTCCCTATTTGTAAAGCTGTAAAACAGAGTAGTACTCTGTTCTATCCATCTTTTCTTTAGCTCTTTCTAGGTTTGTTTTTGAGGACAAAAACTTTTGGGAAGGGATGGATTGTAAGAAGCTGGGAATACTTAGAATGCTAATAATATGCCATGTCACATTGACACTGGTATATAAGGAGAGAAGTTGTAAATTTTCACATCTTTTGGCAAATCAATACATTTTACAATCTTTCTCTCCCTTCTTGCTCTAAGCTTCCATGGCTTCTTCATCTTTCCTGTCTTTCTCTCTCCAATTCTAGTCTTTCTCTCTCCTCATCACTCTATTTCTCTCTCTCCCTGCAGTCTTTCTCTCTCCTCTGCAGTTTTTCTCTCTCCTCTTTCTCTCTCCCTAGTTCTCTCTCTGACATTTTTGGGCGTCCGCCTCGGCATCCCGGACAGGCTTGCAGCTCCCACATCCTGTCCTGACTGACAGAAAAATTACTAAAAATCCGGAGGTGTCACTTGGGCGCCCGTCGACTGCTTATGCTTAAAATCGTCCTAGATCGAGCCGCCGCCTTTGACGGTGAATATTTTTCCCTTGATATTCATAATTTTTTGCTATTTTTAAGCACTTCCCGTCACCTAAATTCCGCTCTCATTGCCGACCACGGGATAGGGCGACTCAGCCCGTCGAATCCACGAACATATCTGCACATAAACAACCAAAGAAGCATCAAATTGATACAAAACAAATATATAATAAAACTCAGCACAATGCTCCCCCTACCCCTGGACAGAACCAAGGCATGACATCCACAAGGAGTAGGCCCAGCATCATCTAATAGAAGAACCGAAATGAGTCACTAACCAACTGCTCCAACACAGCCAAACTAAAAAACCCTATCAAAGAGGTTGCCCTAAGTGGTAGTCTGCACTACTTACCAACTAAAGACAACACAACTAGGAGCTCCTACTAGGCGAGGACTCCTATAGCCTGATCAAGGAGTATTTTCTTGCAGTACATTTCTTCTTTTAGGGTTTTTATTGGATGAACATACGTGGGCATGTAAAAAGGAGGGAGCTGAGCGTAGTGACCCAAGGAGAACATGGTATCGGCCTCAGGACCTGTCTCGGCACCCAAGAACCTACCAAGCCCTCGCAAGGCGACACTTAATCCTTTTTTAACGCTCACTTTTATTTTCGCTCCAACCTTCCTTGTTTTGTCATCATTTTTTTGTTCCAGCAAGAAGCCACCCCTAGGAAGACAAGGTATCGGCCCCGGGTCTGATTCGTCCCCAGGAACCTACCAGGCCTTCGCAAGGCAATGATCAACTGCTTATATATTTTCATTTCTTTTCTTTTCTTTGATAGGGGTTAGAACCCCTTTTTACACACCTTCGTATTTATATTCATCTTTTAGGATGTACAAAGTTTCTGGGCATCATCTTTATTATCTTCTGGCAGGCTTCTCTAACTGCCTCACTACTAACAAGAACTCCTAGAATGGCTGCCTAGCAGGCTAGCAGGACAGGGCCACTAGGACTTCCTTCTAAAATAGGTCTTTCAATGTCTAACAATGTCGTTGCAGGAGGCAATGACTACTTCGACCTCCCTCAATCATACTCAACCTAAACCTGGGACTGCATGCCTTGGTTGCCGGTCCCCAACAAAAAGTATCCCCTCGACAAGTACAAATACAAATATAACAGGAAAGAAAGATACTCGTAAAGGAGAGGTATCACCTGGATTGGCCACAAGAAGCTTCCATCGCAGCAAAGGCTCCTCCAGGCTCCACCAAAGTCCATGAACCGCGAAACCTGTCCAGCACAACACTTAAACCAAAAACCCCCATTAAACGCACCCGCACTAGACAGGGAAATGGCCCTCTTGGCCTAATGAAATCAAACACTTCACTACAAAATTGAATCGGCCCTCTTAGCCTAATGAAATCAAACAATACTATGCATAACATCCTCCTAGAAACAACCATGATAGACATCAAAGCATACCATTCCCAGGGGAACAAAGGCTCGTAGCCCTAAACTAGGTGCATTAAATTATGACCCATCCCTCCTGCGTATATCGCAAGAGGTGTTCGCATCACATGTCGTCTAATCAGTCTATGGGTCCCAGATAATAAAGGGAGATGAGTCTCGCTTACCCTCTGCATCACCCAAACCATCGTCTGCCAAAGAGGGCATGTTCAGAAAGCATACCCCACAAACGACCAGGTCCTGTCTCATCGTCAATAGATATATCGGGACAAGGGCCACAATTAAAGAAGAGGTCTTCTTCATACGCAAAATTAGCCAATGAATCGGCAAACTGATTCCAGTTCCGTGGAATTAGTTGAAAAGACACTCTATCAAATTCGTCTAGCAGGGCTATGGCAGTATGATGGTACATACAAAGGATGGGGTTCCGCACCATGTATGTCCCATTGAGTTGATTTAAAACCAACTGAGAGTCCCCTTTCACCAACAACTGGCGGATACCACCCTTCTTCGCAATATTCAAACCCATAATCAGGGCTTTGTATTCTGCCATATTATTGGTAAAATTCTCCCCGAGATAAGCAGCTAACTTCATGACAATGCGTCGTCGGGGGTCTCGGATGACAACTCCTACACTTCCTTTTTTGGATGCACCCCTGGACGCCCCATCAAAGTACAAGGTGTACGTCCATAAAGGGTTTACATATCCCGCCATCTTGAACTCTACTCGTAATTATGGTAATCGAAATTCAGCATATTCAACGGGTGGATTGTAGGCTCCATCCCTCCATCGTCATTGAATTCAACAGGGATGCTCGTCAAAATTTGTAGGCAGTGATGGCAGAAGACCTTGATCTCCCAAATAAATGTCCCGCCTTCTTGCTCAATCACCTTGTATCCTTTGCTCCACCAAATGAGCTTTCCCTGATGATACCTCTGTTCCAAATATGGGTGTTCTAAATAAGGGATCAGACGACCCATCAACCTCTATCACGATTTCCTTGCAGATGTTTGATCGATCTCGCCTAGACCTGCAAGGCAATCATAGCTTTAGTGCAATCAGAAATAATAAGGTTTAATCTTATTAAGATTAACCTTATTTTTAAATTCTATCCCCTCAAGGTCAGCTAACAAGACTGTGGATTTATTCTTGCCTATTCTAACGATCCTATAGGGCCCATCCCATTTGGGCTCCAGCTTGCCTGGAAATAATTCACGTCATGCATCATAATACAGAACAAGCTGTCCTTTCTTGAAGGTGTATTTCTTGGCTTTGAGGTCGTGTAACTGCTTCATTCGGCGCTTCGCCAGTTCTTGGTGCAATAAGCTCTGTAGTTTAAGCTCATCTAAATGTGCCAGTGTCGTCAAGCGCTCAAAAAGTGCATCTTCATCGCTCAAAGAATGATTGATGGCAAACCGAATGGTCGGCAGCTCAAT
This sequence comes from Lygodium microphyllum, assembly GCF_053477565.2. Classification (NCBI taxonomy): domain Eukaryota; kingdom Viridiplantae; phylum Streptophyta; class Polypodiopsida; order Schizaeales; family Lygodiaceae; genus Lygodium; species Lygodium microphyllum. The sequence goes on from NC_141155.1 coordinate 79,756,617, forward strand.
CTCTAAAGGGAAGACACACTCCTCCCCATATACTAGCTTGAACGGGGTATGGCCAGTGGCTCGTTTGAAGGTCGTATTGTAGGCCCACACTGCCACGTATAACTTTTTATCCCAATCCCGTTTCTTTTCCGACACAATTTTAGACAGAATGCCCACAAGCTGCTTGTTGGTGCTCTCAACTTGCCCATTGGCTTGCGGATTATATAGGGTTGTCTTGTTATGCTTAATTTGCCACATCTCTGTCAAACCTTTAATCACCTTATTCAGGAAATGGGTTCCGCGGTCCGACACTAATTCTTTCGGCAGACCAAACTGGCATATTATCTGCTCTAAAAGGAAACTAGCAGTTTCTTTAGTATCATCTTTCCTTGTTGCACGTGCTTTTGACCACTTTGTGAAGTAGTCAGTTGCTACAATGATGTACCTCTTTTGTGTAGTCGATGACGGAGTAATAGGACCCACAAAGTCTATTCCCCACTTCTCAAATGGAAGTATCGCCATAATAGGGGTGAGTGGTCTCCTATTCTCTCGACTATCATGTTGTTGGCAAATATCGCATCTCTTAACATACGCAAACGCATCCTGGAAGATGGCGGGCCACCAATAACCTGCTCTTAAAGCCTTTTGTGCTGTGAGCCGTCCAGCAAAATGGCCACCGCAAGCAGAATCATGGCACTCTTCCAAAATGAATGGCACCTCATCAGGCATCACACACCGGCGATAGATGTCATCAACCCCTTGCCGATATAATGTACATGCGATCAAAGCAAACTTTAACGCTTGCTGCTTAATTTTCCTTCTCTCAGCTTTAGATAATTCGGATCCTGCCTCTCCTGTTGATAAATAATGCGTTATTGCAGCATACCAGGAGGGAATAGATGCAGTGTCTATCTTAAGTAACAACTTCATGTCACTACCTTCAGCCACAGATTCTCTCGGCTCCCCAAAGTCCACTAGACATTCCACGATGCCTTGCAACCTTGGTGGCTTACTCTTGATTTCATAATCAAATTCCTGCAAAGTGATTAACCACTTTGCTAGACGATCAGGCGGCTGTAACTTATTCATCAATAGTCGAAGTCCCTCCGCCTTCGTATAAAGCACGACTTTCTCATAGAGAATATAATGCCTGAATTTCTTGGTCCCAAAGACCATTGCTAGACACAATTTCTCCATGTAAGTATAATTGATTTCGGATACCCCTAGCTTCCGACTAGCAAAAGCAATCGGGTGGTACCACTTCTCTTCCCAAATTTGGGCTAAACAGCAGCTGATACTATACATGGTGGCTGCTGAGAATATATAGAACACCTCACCTCTTTTAGGTGCTTTTAAAACGGGCGCTCTTGCTAGCTCTTGTTTCACATCCTCGAATGCTACCTTACAAGGGTCACCCCATACAAACGAACAGCTAAAGGACAATAAACTTGTAAGCGGCAACGTTCTTTCTGCTAAGGCGTTGATGAATCTACGGTAGTAACCAACCGAAGACAGAAAGCTATGAACTTCCTTCGGAGTGCATGGTGGACCCATGGAAACTATAACCTTGACCTTCTCGGGGTCTGTCGCAATTCCTACCGAACTGACCACATGACCCAGCAATAGCCCATAAGGTACTCCAAAAACACACTTCCGTGGGTTTAAGGCGATGCAGAATTGTCTACAACGCTCAAAGCATTTTCTTAGAATGATCAACTGCCTCTCTCTCACGGTGGCAGCCCCTAAGTCATCAATAAACACCTTCAACTCTTCAGGGGATATGTCACCGAATGTCTTATCTGCTGTTCGTTGCCACGAACCAGGTGCATTGCATAAACCAAAGGCCATCACATGGTACGCAAAAGTACCAAATACAGTGATGAAAGTTGTTTTCAACTTGTCCTCTTCTGCAATTGCCATTTGGTTGTATCCTGCAAAGCAATCCATAAACGAATATATCTCCCTACCCGCTAATTGATCCAAAATCTGGTCAATAAATGGCAACGGGTAGTAGTCCTTAACTATCTGCTTATTCAGCTCCCTAAAGTCTACACATAAACGGATTTGATTATTCTTCTTCTTTCTAATCACAACTGGCGAACACCATTCCGTGTGTTGCACAGGAAAAATCAAACCCGCTTTTCGAAGCTTCTGTAACTCTTCAAACAGCCCGTCCCTCAGTTCGAAAGGCATACGCCTTACTTTCTGCCGTACAGGACGACTGCCCTCTTTCAACGGAATTGTATGAACAACAAGACTAGGAGGGATGCCTCTCAACTCCTCATAACTCCAGGCAAAGATATCACGGAATTCCTGGATCAAGGCCACATAGTCCTCCCTTTCTGCTGAGCTGAGCATAGAACCTAATTTGATTGGCCGCGAATCATCAGGTGTACCAAGGTCTAGCTCGATAACATCTGCATCTCTTATATGATCTTGGCCCTCTATCGGCTCATTCAAAGTGATTTGATAGATGTCTTCCGTGGTGTATCCTCCGCAGAGTGAGGTGTCACTTGGGCGCCCGTCGACTGCTTATGCTTAAAATCGTCCTAGATCGAGCCGCCGCCTTTGACGGTGAATATTTTTCCCTTGATATTCATAATTTTTTGCTATTTTTAAGCACTTCCCGTCACCTAAATTCCGCTCTCAAACTCCTTGTATTTCAAAGATAAAATGATGAAATGTAAAGAAAGAACTTGCTTGATATTGTTTTTATATGTCACGTGATAAGATTACGTGAAGGAACCAGTGCTTAACAAGATTAATTAAAGAAGCTGATTGTTATATGTCAAATTAATGTGTTAGATAATTACATAACTAAAACAAACCGAGGAAAGTGCGGAGGATGGGCCATGGGTCCGTCCTACGGTTGGGTGATCCCGGTTAGCCGGGAACTTTTCTCATAAATCTCGAAAGACAGCGGAATAATCATCATCATAAAAAAGAATAACGAGAACGATGACCTAGAGTTACATCTTACCCGATTTACGTTGTTTTAGGGGAACGGAATGGGACTATGCCTTATGGCAGAGAGGTTGAGCTTTGCATCCCTCTCGTTTCCCATTCTCCTTGAACCAAGTGCAGCGTGAATCCGCTTCGAACCTGGCGTTTCTGCGTAAAGTAGTTCGCTCGGGTCTGACGCTAGTTGCTGTTAGCTAGTGACCCATTAGGAAAACCCTAATTCCGGTCGATCCTAAGTGGGAACGGCCAGGATACTTCCGCTACGTGGCAGACGCGGGAAGAACTAGATCGCAAAACCCGTAACATTCCATGGGAGTGCCGGGTGGAGCTTTCTAGATATCCTTTCCGATGGACTGCTAAGACGTGTCCTGGATGATACTAGGGGACACGTTACAGTTTCAGAGCCGACCAACAACGGAATTGTTTTTATGAGATCTCAATAAAATGAAATAAAGAAATTATTACTGTCAAAACATTTCCTCAGCTTCAATGCTGTCTTGCAGAACTATGAAGCGTGGAACAAGTTTTTGGTGTTTCGGATCATGTTTATGACTGCAATGCATTCTCCGCTTTATAGACAAAGAATTGGGATGATGAACATCCTGGAGCAGATTTATAATCCATCACCTTTATACATAGAACGAAGATGGACGGGGTCTTCAGAAATCTACTACATAGCTGCCCACCGGTTCGCTTATCTACAGACCAACCTAAAGAGGATCAAGTGGTTGGAAGACTTGAAAGTCGTGAAGCTGTTCATTTTTGTGGAAGCTCACGTAAATTCGACTTTACATATTCAAGGTCGGAGGGTTGAAATGAACTCATATGTATATGAGGAAGTAACCCGTGTAATCCCAGCCGACAGGATTAAAGTGTTGGGCCGCCATGGAAAGTATGGATTTCAACGAAAAGAGTATCCTGAACTTCCAATGAATTATCGATTCCTAAAGATCCATGACCCAAAACCCTACGATTACACAGTTCCTGTAGACAAATGCAATACAACGTTGTTCTCCCCAAACTGAATGTAATGATTGAATTATCATCACACGAGACGTTGTATAAGGCTACGCCCATGTAAATATAAATAAAGACTTCTTTTATCAATATCTGGCTGTGCATCAGAGTTGTTAAAAAAAAAAGTTAAGTAGCTTCATGATTTACGAGATAGCTGAACTAATGATAAGCTAACGTCAATTATCATATAATAACGTTAAGAAAACTTTTATCCAGGCACAACCCCAGGTACAGGTTCCAAATTCGCCCCCTACATCAAGTACTGCTGTGACCCAGGAGAAGAAGTTCCTCCTCAAGCAGATAAAGCCACCCGAGTTTGACGGGAGAGGCAGATTCGTCCAGTCTGATACTGAAATTTGGATTGAATCTATGGAGGATTACTTTGAAGCAGCTGGTACTGCACCTACCAATCAGGCCATGCTCGCCAAGTTAAAACTCACCGGCGAAGCTAGACTATGGTGGAAACAATGGTGCAGGGATCAAGGGACTTCAGAGGGGTCCGTTACCTGGGAGAAGTTAAAGAAAGCCGTGCAGGGGAGATATTTGCCACCTGCATATCGTACACAGAAAATGAATGAGTTCTACGAGCTAAAACAGCTAGGACTCACCCTTGACGCATACTACTCTAAATTTGTCTCACTCTTAAAGTATGCGCCACAGATGGACATGACGCAGCAGGTGTCCAAATTTTGCGCAGGATTAAATCCACCCGTAAATACCCGTCTCGAATCTATGCGTCCATCAGATCTGCAGGATGCACTAATTCGAGCGGCGCCTATAATTCAGGAGGTGCAAGCTAGACCAAGGGGTAACAAAACTTGGTCCTATAGTGACCCGAACAGAGGAGCATTCAGACCTCAAGTGAAGAGAGTTCAAGGTCACAATCAGGGACAAAGGAAGAAAGCAAGGACAAATAACGTCAACAACTTTGTTTCTACTCAAAATGGCCGAAACCTCCGATGTTTCCACTGCAACGAACTCGGTCACTTTAAGAGGCAATGTCCCAAGCTTAGCGGGGGACATCGTCAAACACCTTTCCAAGGTGCAGGCCGTGGTCAAGGAGCCGCCACCGGTGGAAGAGGAAGAACTGCCTGCATTGCCAATAGGCAAAGATGCGAAGAAGAAGAAGAGGAAGATCCGACTATGGAAGCAGAATTCGAAAGAGCGACAGTCCATGCCGCTTTACACAAGAAAGGGCCAAATCGCCAGTTCTCGGTGATTCAAACACCGTCAAACTATCAAGGTAAAGGTTTCAAAACCTTGATTGATTGTGGTAGTACACATTCCTTTATCTCACCAGCATGTGCAAAAAGATTAGGAATAGCCACAATAGAAGCACCTACCCTGCTTGTGGAATTGGCAAACGGTCGTGAGGTAACTTGTACCATGCAAACTGCTAAGGAAGAATTCTTTCTGGGAGGAAAGAAAACCTCAGTCAAATTCAGAGTCATGAATTTAGGTATCCATGAGTGTCTACTCGGGATGGATTGGCTTAAGCCTAATGACGCCCACATCCACTGTGGAAAGGGTCAAGTTTCCTTTCGAAACTCTGAAAGGGAGTTTGTCACAACTCAAGGTGAGGCAGGAGTGCCAAGAATCCAATTAGCCAAAGTATCTCGGATAATAAAAGGAGTCAGAAAAGGATTACCCGTTTACCTGATCAAACTCAACAAGTTAGATCAAAAGCAAGAGTCTCATGAAGGACCTTCTTGGCTAAAGGAATACGCTAACGTATTCCCTGAGGAATTGATTGAACTTCCGCCTCCAAGAGAAGTAGATCATGAGATTAGGCTAGTGCCTGGAGCTGCACCAATTGCAAAGAGACCTTATAGAATGTCCATACCGGAGGCAATTGAGTTGAAGGAACAACTCAAGCAACTGTTAGATCAGGGTTACATCCGGCCTAGCAACTCACCGTGGGGAGCTCCAGTACTATTCCAGAAAAAGAAAGATGGGACACTTCGACTATGTATTGATTACCGGGGGTTGAATCAATCAACAGTCAAGAACAAGTATCCTATTCCTAGAATAGATGAGCTTCTTGATCGTCTTCAAGGTGCAAAGATCTTCTCCAAGATTGATCTCAGGTCAGGTTACTATCAGATAAGGATCAAGGAAGAAGATATTCCAAAGATGGCCTTCAATACAAGATATGGGCACTTTGAATTCCTGGTTATGTCATTCGGGCTTACAAATGCACCTGCCACCTTCAATAGATTAATGCAAGATATCTTTAGACCATATCTTGATGATTTTGTGCTTGTCTTTTTCGATGACATTTTGGTCTATTCTAAACAGGAAGAAGATCATGAACCTCAACTTCGGATTGTCCTTGAGACAATGAGGTCTCATAAGCTGTATGCAAAAATGAAGAAGTGTGCATTCTTCAAGCGTCAGATTGAATATCTGGGATTCATAGTATCATCAGAAGGAATATCAGTAGACCTAGCCAAGGTCAGAGATGTGCTTGAATGGCCAATACCAATATCCGTCAAAGAGATATGTAGCTTTCTTGGATTGACAGGATGGTATAGGGTCTTCATCAAAAACTATGCTTTGATTGCAGCACCTCTTACAGACTTACTAAAGAAGCAGACTTCCATTACATGGTCAACTTCCGAACAAAATAGCTTCAACAAATTGAAGCAAAGTTTGGTATCAGCACCTATTCTAAAACTTCCTGACCTCAATAAGGAGTTCGAGGTAGTAACTGATGCTAACATTCTGGCCTTGGGGTGTGTACTTATGCAGGAAGGTCATCCAATAGCATACTCTTCAAGGAAATTGAAGAGTCATGAAAAGAATTATGCCACGCATGATCTGGAATTACTAGCTGTCATCCATGCTCTAAAGCTTTGGAGACACTACCTGTTGGGTAACAAGTTTACGCTAGTAACCGATCATAAGAGTCTCAAATGGATTTTTACCCAGAACGAGCTCAATATGAGGCAACGTCGGTGGATTGAAGTATTGGAGGAATATGATTTTGAAATCAAGTACCGACCAGGGAAGGAGAATGTAATTGCCGATGCACTCAGTCGCAAGGCGTTCCTAAATTCCCTAATCTTGCAGAATCCATCAACGGCCAGATCTCTGGCTACAAAAGTATCTATGCCAAACAACCCTATACTTGAACTAGCTAGAGACGAAGCATGCCATGATTTGGCCTACCAAACAATGATAAAGGAAATATCTACCAAGGAGCAGAATCATAAGTTACAAGCTAAGTATTAGGAATTTTCCATTGATAATGGACTTGTCTACTACAGAACAAGGCTGTGTATACCAATAAGCCAGTCACTTAAGCAGAAGATATTATGGGAAGCTCATGATTCTCCTTTCGCAGGACATCCTGGCTATGCAAAAACTCTTAATACAGTTAGGAAGAGCTACCACTGGGAGAGGCTCAAAGGTGACGTTCTCAACTATGTCACTGAATGTTTGTCTTGCCAACGTATCAAGGCCGAACATGTCATGATGCCAGGGAAACTGCAACCGCTTGACATTCCCCAAATGAAATGGGAATTCATCAGTATGGATTTTGTTGTGGGCTTACCCCAAGTCCAAGAAGGATACAATTCCATTATGGTTGTGGTTGACATGCTTACCAAGGTTGCACACCTGATTCCAGTAAAGACAAACTATAAAGCCTCCGACATTGCAAGATTGTTTATCAAGGAGATATTCAAGCTACATGGGTTACCTAAAAGAATCATTAGTGATCGAGATTCTCTCTTCACATCCCACTTCTGGAGAGCTATCTTTGAAGCTATTGGGACTCAACTCTGTTTTAGCACCACCTACCATCCCCAAACGGATGGACAAACAGAGCGAGTGAATCAAATCATTGAGGATATGCTTAGGGCATACTGCTGTCGAGAGCCGAAGAGGTGGATTCAATACTTGCCATTAGTTGAATTTGCCTACAATGCTTCTTACCAGCAGAGCATTCAAATGACCCCTTTCCAGGCATTGTATGGTCATGATTGTCGAAGTCCCCTAAACTTTTCTGACCCAACCCTAAGAGTTGAAGCTTCAAGACAAATGTTGGAGGACATGGATGATCAAATAAGGTCAATAAGACAAGACATACAAGCAGCCAAGGATAGACAAAAGGCATATGCAGATTTGAAACGTCAAGAAAGAGTCTTCGAAGAAGGAGACATGGTCTTCATTCGGGTACGTCCTAAAAAGAGTTCTCTATCCCTAGGAGAATGCAAGAAGCTAAGTCCAAGGTATTGTGGGCCGTACAAAAACCTCAAATGCCTAGGACCCAATGCTTATATATTGCAACTCCCTGAGAACCTAAAGGTTCACAATGTATTCCATATCAGCCTCTTAAAAAAATATATATCCAACCCTAATCATGTACTTGATGACCAACAATTTGTAATGCCTAGTCAAGGAGTCCTTGAACTAAGGCCGGATAGAATCTTACACGTTAGGAAGAGACAGTTAAGATCTAGAACCCTGAGAGAATGCCTCGTCCAGTGGAAAGATTATCCCGAAGAGGATGCCACTTGGATAGATGAAAGCTCTCTCAACCATCAATATCCCCAGTTTATCTCGAGATGAGGACATCTCGATTCCTCCAAGGGGGAGAGAATGTAATATTCCGCATGAACTGTCTCCATAAAAACGAAATTGGATAATGAAATATATTTTTTTAAATTCCCCTTATTTCCCCCCAGCCGACTGACGAGCTGGAGGGGGAGGGGAATAGAAGGGGTGAGTAAGCTCCTTGCTGGAGCTTCCTCATCGGTGGTCGCCATGGAGTCGACAGGTAGGGAGGGAGGATCCCCCTCCCCTCCCCTATTTAAATCAGGGAGGCCGTCAGTCTGCTGGGAAGGAAGGGAGGAGTGGATACTCTGCCGCTGGGCAGCCGCGAAGTAGAGTGAGAGGCTGTTAGCCGTGAGGGAGAGAGGAAGGAGGGTCATAAAGAAGCCGTCCCTTTGCTGCGTCGTGTCGCTGTCGAGCGGGAGGAGAAAGGCCATCAAGACTCCTAGTCGCTGCTGTGGGGAAGAGGAAGAGCGTGAAGCCGCCTCCAATTAGCCGTCAAGACGGACGGCCATAACCACCCCCCTTCCAAGCTTCTGCTGTGGGGAAGAGGAAGAGCATGAAGCCGCCTCCAATTAGCCGTCAAGACGGACGGCCATAACCACACCCCCCCTCCCCCCCCCCAAAGCTTCTGGAAGCTTGGAAACTTCCAAAGGGGGGGCCTCTTTAACCCCCCTTCCTATACCCTAAGCCCCTTGTCCCCCCCCCCCCTCGGTTTTAATCCCCCTAAGCCCCCTTGTTCCCCCCTGGGTTTTAATCCCTCTAAACCCCCTTTTTCCCCCGGTTTTAATCTTTAAGCCCCCTTTCTCATTGATATTCCCATGCAAGTCCTTTTAACCCCGGGTTTCGTTAAAACCCCTTTCCTATTGTTTTTCCCCCCCCCGGTTTTAAAAACCTTTAAGCCCATTTCACCCTCGTACAAAAAAAACCCTTATCTTCACTTTGAAGTCACTCCCCCTAAAAGCACGAAGACCTTAAGGGTCTTATTACTTTTTTTTCCCCGTGTCTACAGTAATGGCATATTATCCAATCCTTATTGTTGTTGGTGCTGAGTCCTCGACCATGGCCTTTTGCTCCATAAGTGCCCTTCGTGTACAAGCTAGTGTTTTTGGTGGTGTGTTCCTTTGCATCCTTGATTTTAACTTTTCTTTCTCCATCAAGTAGTGAGTGCTCAATATCTTTAAGTGAGAGACTTGGAACATTAGTTAGGGTGGACACAAGATTCTAATATGGATCCTTATTTACACTTGCAAGCAGTATGGCTATTGCTTCATCTTCATCAATATTCTTCTAAGAGTTGCAAGTTGGGTTTTTAGACTCTTGAACTTGTTAATGTGTATGGTCATGGAAGCACTATCTTTTATATCCACTTTATAAAACTGCATGAGTAATTTTACCTTTGAATTCTCTGCTTGGGTACCAAAGATCGTGTCAAGTTCCTCCCAAGCAGTTCTAGCATTTTTGATGCTAGAGATATGATGTAGCACATCATCACTTAGTCCTCAGGCAATGATGCCTAGTGCCTTGTTATTCATCTTCTTCCATTCTTTGTTTTTTGGTGGAGCTACTATAAGGATCCCACTCTTTGAATCTTCTTTCTCGCCATTTGCATCACCTTCATCATCTTCAAAGAGATCCGAGAGGTCTTTCCTCATGAGGTGGTACATGGTCTTTTCCTTCCAGGCATGAAAGCCTTCACCATTGAATTTAGCTATTTGCTCAAGTTCACTCATTTTGAAGGAGGTCTTACCACGAGCGTACTTGGGTAGTGTCTATCCTTTTACAAAGGGGTTAAGACCTGTAAGAGATTTGGTCAATTAGGACATTACATTAAGTAGTTGAGATGGGATAAAAAATGAGTTTTTCTTGAGTGAGTTGATGATCCAAGTGCTAAGAAGCACTAATGGAGTATCAAGAGATAATATGCCTTGATTATGCCTTAAAGACTCGATGTTGAGCTCGATAGTTGATGCTTGATGTTCCAAATCTTCTTCTTGATAATTTCTCTTGCTGGAAACTAATCAGGCTTGAGTGTTTGAGGTTTCAGTGTGTTGGAATGAAGTGGAGAATGAAGTGAAAAAGGGCTTGAGTTATAATGGCTATGATGGACTGTTTAGGGTTTTGATAGACCACTAGTTTTTAATTTACTGTAGTGCATTCGAGCAGCCATTGGCAGAGATGCTTGGTGAGGGAGAATCTCTTCTAGTGGGCTTTCATTGCCCTATAGCTACAGAATACATTACGGCATGTGCATGGAGATCTAGATGTACGATAGAGACATGCATATATTTCGACATTGAGTTGCAATATTCGGAATGCTGGTGCATAGAGTGGCTAATGTCCTATTGTTATGTGCTAGGAAGGTGCAATATTGACTGTGGAGAGAAATCTAGGTGCTTCAAGTAGACATGGTACTATTGTCTATGGTAGCCATCAAAGCTCAAGTGGAGGTGAAGGTGAAGCTGGAGTAGGAAAGGACGTCTTGAGCTGATACCAAGCAGGGCAGAAGTAAAAGGGAGCTGGAGAAGCAATGTAAGGAGCTAAGCATGCTCAATTGAGCTCTGATACCATGTTAAAATGTCAGATCTAGAGCATGGCATGAGCTATGGAGGCTAGAAGATGAAGACTAAATTCATGTTGACATAGACAATGAGTAGACAACTATTATACAAGTGAATTAGGTTCCAAGATGGAATCTTGGACTCATAAAGACAATCTTGTGTATTGGACTGACAATGACACTAACTGAAAGAGGAAAGCATCATGATATTGTATTCATCATCATGAAAGTGATAGTCAAGTACAATGCTTTATAGAAGTTGGGTTGTTTCACTCTCCTCACTATGCACTTGGGATTCAGGACATCTCTTCTTGGAGCATACATAATTTGTCTATTTCTCAACAAAAGTGAGGGCCACCATGAGTGGATATGATAGATGGTATGTAGACAAGGTGACAATTATCTTGAGTTGGATGGGTCCATCAAGGTGAAGGATCACCTTGAATGGTTTTGTAGATTCAATAGAGGTGATGGTATGTGGTTAAGGTGAAAGATCACCTTGAGTGGTTTTGTAGAGTCAATAGTGGTATGGGTCAGTCAAGGTGATCACCTTGAGTGATTTTGTAGAGTCAATAGAGGTGATGATGGCCTTGATCAATGTGATCAATTTCAATAAAGTTCAAGACCATCTTGAGTGGTTTTATGACAATCAAGGTGAAGGATCACCTTGAATGCAATATGCAATATGTAGGTAGTCAATGTATTGTAGTGGAGGTGATTCAATGGAGGTTGTCATCCACCAAGATGATGCCCAAAATTAATCAATATGATATATTTAAGGATCTAGACTTGTCTATTTTAACTTGAAAAACTCGTATTTGATTTGGCATTGATTTGTGTATATCTCCAAGAGATATCCATGCAGAGAATGGTGAAAAGGCCCAAATTAAGTAAGTTTTATACCCTCAAATTTAGTAGTTAAGGTGAACATTCACATCATCAAGGTAATGGTAGTGTGCTTTTTGCTATTAATTTGACCCTTGAAAATGCTCCCAAATGTACTCAAGTAGCAGTCACTCTCTACCACATATGGACTTTCTAACCTCTTGCATTATTTCTACTAGAAGATGCCCATAACTTGCATTACAATCTAGAATATTATCCCCTTATTGCATGTATGTCTATGACAAAATCCTCTAGAAACATTGCTACATTGCATGCTACCTACATAAAGCACAATTCATACCAAGACCACCATTATTAGTAATGTAAGAAAAATCTACCTATATTTGTATTTGGAAATAGATGAAGATTACAAAGGAAAAGAATCAAATGCCTATCTTTTAGGTTTACCACTCCTACCAAGTAGCTAGTAAACCATACTAATATGATTCTTCTATAATGTGGGAGGATGGTACCTTGTACATATCATTCACTCACATATACACCAATATATGAATGATATGAACTATATAAAGTGCATATACCAAGAACATTGCAAAATGTTAGCAAAAAAATAGGAAAAGAATAGATATTAGTTCCAATTTATTGGAACATTAGGGGGTTTTGTGTTGAGAATCACCATCATTCCTTGTAGTAAACACGCAAGCTATGCCTATCCCTACAAGCCACAAACCTGATCTAGACAACTCATTGGCATCATTGCTAGTGTTTTTGGCATTATGTGGCAAGAAGTGGTACTAAGATATCTCTTGGATATCTTGGCATTTCTTAGCTTCCTTCTTGGCATCGATCATTGGCATTGAGCATTGGATTTGAGCTTTCCATTGACTACTAAAACAAGGTAGGTCTACTATAATACAGAATAGCATATACCTCATTAATTGGAGCTCATATAGATGTCTATTCATGCCCTTGGTCACTTAGCAATTTCGTGTGGGATGCCTTGAGCATTTTTTGCTTAGTTTAGAGGAGTTTTAGTACTAGTTAAAACATGCTCTTTGTTGGTTATTGTCTGTGAAAAGACTATCTTCCATGTTCACATGAGATCTATGCTACCATTGATGCATGTATGGATGTGTTTCAATTCCCAAATGATGCGATAAAGGTTTTGAGATGTCTTATGAGGTTATGGAGCTGAAATACCTCACTTAGGGTAGAGTTTTTACTACTAGTTATTCCAAGGTGGAACCTATTTTGATGGAAAGATTTATGCATATTGTGCTTGGCTGCATTTCAGACACCTCATGTGATGTATTGATGTATGTGAGTATTGTTATGAGTTACATATGCACTTGAAACACTGAAATGGTTGAAAAGTGAGCAAGAGTTGCTAAAGAGGTTTGAGATACACTTGGTTTATGTCATTTCAAGTAGTAAATGCATGCTCATAGTGGATTGTAACTGAACTATAGCTAGCTTACTTGATCCTACATGTCTTGAGCATGCTTGTTGAAATCTCAGCTGTGAAATATTTACAAAGCTATAGTTAATAAATTGTGATAGGTCTTTGCAGATTGTTGAAGGCATTGCTATTGCCCAAGTGGATAGCCCCTATTTTCTATTTGGAATAATTAACTACAACATCATGGAAAATGCAATAGGATATTGACAATATTATTCAGATTGTGGGGGAGACATTGGGCAATAATAATTTTCCTTTATGGAAGTTTAGAATGCAGAACTTCTTGACTAGAAGAGGTTATTGGGAATTCTGTACTAGAGATGAAGCTGAACCAAGATTGCTAGATAGCAATCCTACTCCTAAGCAATAGAAAGCTCATAGATAGTGGACGAAAAGAGCAAGTAATGTCCTACATTGGTTCTCTTTATGCATATTAGATGCTATGGCCATGCAAATCATTGACTTATACATTGGATGTCCTTATGAAAAATTATGGGAGTGTAACACATGCAATAAATATTAGCTTAAGTAGTAATTTAACAACATGACTAGAAACAATATAAACTTACATGCTTATACTAGAAATTTAGCAATTTAACAACATGACTAGAAATGACAGAAACATACATGCTTATACCATTGAAATTGAAACCATTATTGATCAGCTTACTTCCATTGGCTCAAAGATTCATAATGATGATATGGTTGTAGTTACTATGAATGGTTTGGATAAAGAATAAAATCCCTTTAATACATCTATTTCTATAAGACCAAAACCCCTTGATTGGGATGAGCTACTTGCATTGTTACTGCATGAAGAAGTCAATATAGGATCTAGTATCTCTCAAAGTAGAGATACAGTCTTCTACTCTAGTCAAAGAGCTAGAGGTGACAAGGATCGAGAAGCCTCTTGAGGTCATGGTGACACTCGAAATAGCTATGGGTAGTAACAAAAAAACCCTTGGAATGGTCAAAATGCACAGAGCTAGAAAGGCTCTATATTTTTTAAAGGTAGAGAGAGATCACCTAGAGGTAGAGGTACTTGGCAGTCTATTGATCAGTTAAATAGAGATAAGGATTTTCATTATTATGGTAGGTATGGCCATATTACAAAAGACTGTCACAAAAAGCAGGTTGATATGAAAGCTAAGGGTAGAGAACATGGTCATTATGCATCATCCAGTAATGCTAATGATGATCAATCGAATAGATTGTTTTCCATGACACATGTATCAAAAGATATGCTTCAGTAAGGTAAAGTTAATGAAAAATGGTACATTGACTTAGGTGAATAAAATCATATGACTCCACATGGAGAATGGTTTGATGAGATGCCTACAGGAGCTCATGGTTATGTATGCACATGTGATGATATAGAGCATGACATTAAGCATATAAGTGATGTACCTTTATTTATGCACAATGGGAAGAAAAAATTCCCTATGATGTTTTGCATTTACCATCCATTACCAAAAACTTGATGTCTATTGGACAAATGGATGATGAGCAGAATCCGCAGGTTAGATTTAGTAAAGACAGATGTTTCATAGAAGAATATGATAATCATTGTAAGCTGATTGCAAAGGGTAAATGGAATGGCAAAATGTTTACTCTGGATGCCACTATTCCTAAACTAAAGGTAGTCATGTTTGCTCATGATAGTGGAGGAGTCAATATGGCATTAGTGCATCGGGAATGTTAATATACAATGGCTAAAAACTACGTACTAGAAAGAGATCGTACTTGGTCTTTCGAGATTTAAGTATATAGATTTAGGACATGTATATTCAGCTGGCTAGTTTAGAAAGAAATCTCGATTTCCATTTGTAGACATGTCAAGACCAACACTAGACTATTGCAATTAGTGCATTTTGATGTTAAGGGTCTAGCACATAATGTGTCATTTAGTGGTGCAAGGTAGTATATATCCTTCATTGATGACATTACACCTTATGAGAAACTATATGAATATACAAATGATATCATTCCTTTAAAAGTCTTTGGATATATTGTCTATGTGCATGTACTCGATGAGAAAAGGAAGAAGGTAGATCCAAAGGCAATCAAGTGTGTATTTGTTGGCTATGTGCACATGACATGACATCATACAAATGCTACAATCCTTCTACACATGAGACATTGTTTAACGTAGATGTTGTATTTGATGAGTTGGCTCCTTAGTATGGCAATCAAAATGTGGTTATTTTTTATGAATCAATAGATGATACTCATGCTAAAATTTGTACTTTGGATAATGTCATTGTTAATGAGCCTATAGATGACACCTCTCCTACTATTAGTCCTTGGACATGGCCATTTAATATGCAGTCATGGTTATATGTCCATTGACATGAATATCTTAGTGAGGGGGAGATTGGATAAAGAGGAAAAATGTTTGAAGGTATTACTAGGCCAGTTACTTCTAGTTATGAGTTGCTTGAGAATGACAATTTAGGCAGTGAGCTTGGTACACCATCAGTGACTACACTTGGAGTTAGGAAAAATAGGTATATACTGCCTCATGAGAGGGAGTCTCATAGTGCACCACAATTGAGGAGATCGGAGAAAGTTAGATAGCCTATTGATGGGCTAACTTATCGTGGATATTCAGTCAAAGCCTTTGCTTACATGACAAAAATAATGGGTCATAAAGAGCCTACAAAATTCAATGAAGCAATTATTGATGAAAACTTGTGTGCAGCTATGGATGAGGAGAAAATATAGTAAGTGAGTTATTTTTCTACATCAATAAAAGAATGGAGAAAAGAGGGTACAATACCCTCTATAGATGCTCCACTTTGTGTCTATCTCTCCCCCTCTCTTTGAACATTTTGAAGTCTCAAAAATTCCATTTAGGATATAAAGATATTTCTCTAGAACAAGGAGAGCAAACCCTCCATACAAAATTTATATATTTTTTAAAAACAAGCAATCATTGTACGAAAAGATATGAATATAATATCACTATAAAATTTTGTTATCTCTTTTTTTATTATAATTGTGATTATGACATTCTCTACATTAATGGCATAGGGTCTTAGCCACTTTATATGAATGACATATCTAGGATTGTATGATAATGACAATCGAATCTAAATTCAATTTACCAAAAAGCTTATTGTTCACCCTTTTTTTCTCCTTTGTTTTTTTTTTTCTTGTCTCTTTTCTTCCTATGTAGTAGCTTGTTTTTTCTCTCTCCCTTCTCTTTGCCATAGATACATAAATTCAACCTTCAACAAGGCACCCACGCTCTAAAATCACATCCGTATTTGTGTTTAATTCACTTTCATGCATTGAATATTTACATAATAACTCAAAATTTTATGTAAATAGGACAGGTGATTTTGCATGTTTATACTAAATTTTAAATACTCTTGAGTAAGTAAAAGATAACTTGTAAACCACCTAAAAATCTATTAGGTTTTTCTATATTCTCAATGGGCTTTGAATATATAAGTAGGTCATTGGGCCCTCCAAGACCCATAAAAATCCCAACAAGCTTCAAAATATATAAAAGAGAGAGCTAAGGGGCCTAGGCAGCTTCATTTCTAATCTATCTCTAGGGAATATATATATATATATATATATGGGTTTGATGTGGAGGATTGGGCTAACTTGGATGACTTATGTAAATTTTCAATCATTTTATCACTCTCTAAGTAGGTATACTACAATGTTGTCTCTGAAGAGCACAATGCATGGCAGTTATGGGAGAAGATCCACAATGTCTATGATAAATAGAGCCATGTCTCTCAGATGTATTATCTAAAGAAACTCATGGAACTTCCATGTCCACCCACTTAAATGAGCTTCATTCTATTTTCAACCACTTGTCTTCATAGGCAATTCACTTTAAGGATAATCTTTTACCATTGTTCTTATTAGTGGTTACATTCCCTATCTAAGATACATTCCACACTGCTATATGTACAAATATGCATATTGATGGGCTGAAATTGTAGGATATAGAGGGTGAATTATTGAATGAATAAACTAACAAAAATAATGTTGAAGCTTCCTACATCTCTCATGCTTTGACACTCAAAGGCTATAAGGATGCTAAGAGTGGTAATGACCACTATGGAAGTGTGACATGCCCACCCAAGTGGCTTTCTCATTGGCATGTCCTTATAGTAGTAGTCCATCAAGAGATATCCTAGACAACACCATCCAAGACTCCATGGAATACATTAGAGTTTGTTGTCTAGGTCCTCTTGAGTCTACCCTGTAGTGGAAGTTTCTAGTTGTTTCCATGAGGATCGACCTAAGTTTGGGATTTGTAATAGTAGTCAAGTCACCTATCGGCTAACTAGGATCAATATTTTGAGTTTTCACTTTTAACAAGATCACTTGAATTGAGGCAGTCTTGCATTGCACTTGGTTCAAAGAGAATGGAGACAAAGGGGAGTGCAGCACATCGATCCTTTTACCCGTAAGGCAAAATCCCATCCTGCCCCCCTAAAACGATACAAGTCGGGTCTTTTCTAATATCTAGCAGCCATTCACTTGTCTATTTACTAACATAATTTTTCTTTTTGAGAAAAGCTCTTGGTTAATCGAGAGCACCGAATTGTAGATCTAGACCTGTCGGGGACCAATCCACCCATTTTTCTCAATAGAGTATTTCTAATTACTTAGTTACCTACCACTTTAGGTTTGACATATAAAAACAACTTCTTTGATTATCTTCTGGCACAGGTTCATTACAGATCTTTATTTCATGACACAAAAATAGTGTCAAGTAGTTCTTTCTCAAATAGTTCCTTTACAAAAAATATCCTTTTTTATAGTGCTTACTGTCTTGACTAGATATAATATCAATCGGTGTTCTGTGCCTATCGGAATACTACCTTAGTCCCGCTAATTGGTACTTGATTATTCATATTTTATCTTGATAATTTAAGAAAATTAGAATCTAATTTACAACCACAAACAACTTACTTCAAATGTATTATATATGACAATTTTAATGAATTTCATTCCAAAATAATTATATCAAGGTTAAACTTAGCATAAGTGGCAATAGCTTCCAATATTCCCCTCAGATTACTCTTTCCCTTGGGATCCAACCCAAGTTGACTACAGTTTATTTTCCACAACTCCTCTCTTTGAGAGTTTGGACAATTCATCAATCCTTTCAAGATTGCTAAGGACTTCTATGAGCAAAAACTTTTGCGATAATCTTTTTTCTTATTATTTTTTCTTAATGGAATTATGTTAGTCCTTGTCTAGTGGTAACTCACTAGATTCAATATCCTTTTATATTTTATTAAGAAAAATATTCTAATAATTTCATCTCAAGAAAATTTTCAAGGGATTAGCATTCGTATTTATCAATCGGAGATTCTATTAGTTTAGCAAATCGGATTCAAAATTAACTAAATTTTTTCTTATTGCAAAAATCATAGTCCCTGAATCTAGTTCTTAGTGAATCCTATTTGATGTAATAAAATCATAAATTCTTTTGGGTAGTGTAATAAATTCCCTACTTCCTATTCTTAATACATCTTGTGTAATCCAATTTAATCCTTTGAACTTGTGATTAAGAATTTTTAGTAATTTTTCTATGCATAAGTTTATCTGGAAAAATCCTACTCTTACAAATGTAACTTTTGTTTAGTAGTCTATGAGAAGGTGATCTTTTTTTGTAATTAATATTTAAAATAATATTCAAATATGGCACCTAGGGATTTATGATGAGCACTTGGTTATTGTTGGTATTTGTAGCTTTGTTTCTAGTTCTAGTACTTGCCATTTCGTTCATAGCAGCCATACCCGCAATGTTATTAATAGCTCTTGCTTTCATAGCCTTTGTAATTTTTCTCTTCGAGGCCACGGTCTTTGATAAAGAAATTGCATAGAAGAATTCGATAATAGAGTTGTGGCCATCTCGATTGGACCGACACATATAGAAACAATAGGAATTACAAAGAAATCAAGTAGAGTCTCGATTCTATAAGGGAATGAAGGTAGAAGAGACAAGATTTGACTTAGAAACGTGGCAGAGTATCCCCCTTGTCTTCGTAATACAAATTATCTCTCTCGCTCTCCTCTTGCCCCTCTCTTTTACTCTACTCTCTTGATTCGAGCTAATGTCCTCTATGGCTACTCATAACCTATATTTATAATTAAATTGAAAGAAAGGGGGTAAGAAGAGTTCTTTATGGAGCGAATCTTGCTAATCTAGCTATTTGGAAGCTTTTGAGATGCAATTTGATACTGGCGATCTATTCTTTGAGGTCCAAAGAGGTTGCCAAAGATGCCATGACTGATTTCCTTAGCTTTTAGGTGATTTTTCTTCAATTTGGGCCTCTTGTCGAACTGAGAAAAGGGGGAGATTATTGGAGTCTTTTGCTGAGATTGAAAAGGGAGATGTTAACCCCTATGCAAGAAAGGTATAAAAAAAAGGAAGCAAAATAAAAATTTAGAATATAGGGCAAAGTGGAAATGGCCCGATAGTAGACATAAGAGGAAAAAAGGCCAAAAGTGAAAATACACCCTAAAAACCCAAGGTGAGTGCAAAAATGGAAGAGGTGTATTTTAAAATACAAAGGTGCCCCTAAATCTTTGTAAAAGAGTATCAGACTCACTCCTATGCAATTTGTAAAGAGTAGACGAGCATGGGTGAAGCCACAATGTAATAGAAGGGAATAGGAAAAGAGGACCTAGGCTAAAATGGCCGGTCATGTAAAAAAGGGTGGATGCCCAAAAGGGATTAGGGCATATATAAAAGCCAAAAAGTAAATAGAGAAGCCCATTCTTGTGTGTGGGCAAAACTACCTATTGTCTTCTCTTCTTCTTCTTATTTTTGCTTACTTGAGCTTGTGCTTTAGAGAGAGGGAGTGTAAGGGAGTATGGGAGTGAGTGTGTTATAAGATCCGAGAAATACGCTCGACCTTCTTATATACTTAAAAGATATATGGTGAATATTATGTTGGCGGAGAGAGAGAACAAATGAGAGAAAAGAAAGATATAGAGAGAAAGAGAGAGGGATAGAGAGATTGACAACACACTAGGGACTAGAAGATGGGCCAGTCCCCCCCTTGTGGAGTTATATTATTGACAAGGAGGAAGCTCCTCTGTTACACATAAACCAGTTCTTAACTTGTAGATATTGGGAACAAGATCATGGTCCCTTGCATGGTATACAACCGACTAACACTTGTGTAACTTGGAAGTTGGCACTTTTTGATCCTTCTTGAGTCTCTCCTTCTCTCCTACATAATAGCTATAGGGATCTCCTCTTGCTACTTGATTTCAACAGAGCTTCCGCAGCACTTGCACGTTCTCTCCTCCTCTTGGAATTTGATTTCAACGCATGGATTCCACAGCACTTGCACCTTCTCTCCTTCTCTTGGAACTTGATTTTAGTAGGGCTTCCGTAGCACTTGCACCTTCTCTCCTCCTCTTGGATGCATGCAAAGTGATGCTTCCTTCACCTCCCCCACACCCAAGGAGAGCCTCCTCTTTTATAGGCTTCAAGCACTTCTCTTCTTGGAGAGAGACTTGAGTGCCAAGATTGGAAAGGTTGATCTTCATGCAGGATGTGGCTGTTCCAGTACTTGCTTTGCAGCACCAATTTCAGAATATCTCTCTGTGTGTTACTCGGATGGAAAAATGTCCAACAAAAAAGTTGTAGATCTCGCCGTTTCCAATTATCTTCATGGGCCATTTTGAGAGATTGGCTTTCTATGGTGAGATATTTTAAACATGGTTTCACCATGTCTATTTTAAGAAAAGCAGCTTTTTAAACTCTACTCATAACTTATGGTCCATGCAACCACCTTGAGTCATAGATAAGGAGATTTCATTAGATTACATTGGGCCTCAACCTTAAGATTGACTTCCCACAAAAGCTTGTGTCATCTTAGACCTTAGAAAAAAAAAAACTTCTCTCCTCACTTTCATAGGATCAAGTCTCTTGTCTTTCTTAGTGAGAGAATTACCTCTCTCGTTTTTCTTAGTGAAAGAATTACTTCTCTTCTTAATTCATTAAGAGAGAAAAGAACTTAAACCTTGACTTGTAAGGGAGAGGATAACCCCAAATGAATGCAATGCTCATTACACACAAGTAAACGTTCCCAGGCGTCCCGGATGCACACATAAATACATACACACAATGCTAATGTAGTTCCTCTTCTTAGAACTCAATCCATCTTCATTTATGTGTAACTCCTTGGTTCTTGTGTACACTCTTACACTTGGCAGACAGTTCCTTCCCCCTTCATAACTTATACTAGCTGCACCAAATATCCCCGGCACAGTGCTCTGATCACCCCATTAAGTGATGCACTAGGAATACCGGTCTCTAAATGGTCTCATGGACATGCTAGATCATCATCAACACTTAAAGAAAAGTGAGTCATTATTTTATTGACATAAATTTACTAAATAGAGAATGCGTAATAAGCAATAAATTTAGTGACAAAACTCAAGAACACAAGAAGAGAGATGGAGGCCAAAACGTTTTCGTGTTGGTTTCTTTTTTTTTTCATATGATTAGATGTACTTAAATCAACATATCATATATCATTATATGTCCCTTTTCTTGTAACAGTGTTCATCATATGCTACATAACAAATAAATGCACAGTTTTGTCTGTATTCTATCATGAAGATGATACATAGTTTCCTTATTGCAATTTACCACTATGGATATTATTCTTGTGAGCATCATAATGGATTGCAATATCACCTGTTTTACCACAATAATGATAAACAATAACTAAATTGCTAGAACCTCTATTCTTCTATCCATCTCTTTATCGCGAGCTCCTTGTGTCTCTAAAGGTTTAACGATCTCCTAAAACCTGCATTTCATCGAACTACTAATTTAGCTTTTTTTTCGGTTATCACCAGCACATCCCATACCATGGCCTTTTAAAGAGAATCTGCCACGTCTCCTCCTAAACTTGAGTAAAATGCTTGGACCTATTCACCACTTCTTTTAGATGATTCATCCTGCATATTGAAATCTTTAGTGATCGTGCGAGACCAACTCATCGAAATCTGGAAATGGCTTTTGTACATACAGGAAAGTAAGAAATGATTTTCAAGCCTTTTCATTATATTAAGACCACCCAAAATAGATGATATCAAATCATCATCATCAAGCATTGCATCAATCGTTACCAAAGCATCTGCAATGCTCCTCACCTGAATCAAAGCATACTCATTGATAGACATTTTCCCTTTCTTCAAAGTATTCATCTCTTGCTTAAGTTGAATCTTTTGTACCTTTGTATTTATAGAAAATATATTTTTAAAAGTGATTCATACAACATGTGAATATTTTATATGTTTAATATACCCTAACATAGTATTATCAATGACTGCAAATGGCTAATACATCACATTTTTGTCTTTTACATTCCATTCTTTCCATGCCTTTAGTTCATTTGCAATTGTAGGGTCACTCAACTTTGGCTTCTTTTCTTCACCTAAAATGAACTTGTAAAGACCTTTTATAATAAGAATTTTTTTCACACAACTTATATGATGGGTACTTGTTATTGTCTAGCTTCTCAATAATGGGGTTTCACTGTTCTTTGTTATTTTTACAAAATTGATGTAAAACAGTAAGCAAGTCTTTTGCAATCTTTTACAACAAGTGCACAACAATACACTAAAGAGCCTCTTTTACTATAATCTATAACTTGTTTGTAGATAAAACTTGTGGTTGCTTCTTGACAAACACCTTAGAACTTATAGATTCAAAATCTATAACCTATGCACTCACTTTTTGTTAACACAACGGAAATCATAGTATACCCTGAAACTGTTGTCTACAGCCTTGCAGGTCTAAAATAGGCTTGAAACGACTTCAAATGGACAAAAAGCAGTAGAGAAATCCTGAGGAACCTATTACAAAATATACAATGCTCTTCTCATGCACCAAATCTTACAACAATTCTGAGATTTTCATTTTGCCTTGCTTTCGGTGCCTCCATATGCACTATCTAAGGGAAATAGTAAAAAAATGGGAGAGCTTCTTACTTGTTGCTTACTTACTCGAATTCTTGCTTCTTTTCCTTTACTTCAGCCTTCAAAAGTAGTCTCTCTCAGTGGTGCTGCTCTGATATCATGTTATGAATCTCATGGTGGAGGAACTTGCTTTTTGAGTTGTTATGCCAAAGACATTATAAAACACAAGA
Source organism: Lygodium microphyllum (assembly GCF_053477565.2). NCBI lineage: Eukaryota > Viridiplantae > Streptophyta > Polypodiopsida > Schizaeales > Lygodiaceae > Lygodium > Lygodium microphyllum. The sequence goes on from NC_141155.1 coordinate 79,780,150, forward strand.
CGAAGCTCACTCAAGAACCTAAGAAGAGAGATGAAGGCCAAAACATTTTCTTGTTGGTTTCTTCCTTTTCTTTTCACTCCATACAATGTACACAAAGTATAGATAAGATAAAACATAAAGGAAAGTGGCCTACTAAGTCAAACAATGCATAACTGACTATGCTAATCGAATGGTGCTATAACTATGTCAATTGTAGGTAGGTGCAAACCAAACATAATAAGTGATAAGTCAATGGCCATGTGAGGATCATAATGACCACTGATGTGCTGTATAGATATGCAGACCCATCTAGCCAGGTGGTCAATCATCATTGTCCACATATTTTGAGCTTACTATCTTAACATTTGTCTATTCTTGTATTTTATTTTCACAATCACATCAGTCCATTCTTTTAGCCATAACCCTTCAAGCAAACTCTTCTATGAGTTGGAAGATGTCTAAAGATCAAGCCTATAATATACTATTTTTAGCCATAATTTTAGAATTTATCACTATTGAAATTTTAGATATAGTGTCTATAAAGACAAGCCCTTCATATAGGTAAAAAATGCCACCATCTATAGTCAATAAATGATACTTTTCAGCTCTTTGTTAACTTTACATATGCATACTTTTTCATCCCTACACATGGAATCCATCCTCATAACAAATTCAAAATTATTTGTTGTTGTAAACTTAGTAAAACTAGTAGAAAATACATCTTTTCCTACACTAGGAGGTGAGAGCTTCCCCTAGGCAGCAATATTGTAGTTCCTTATTACAGTAGTGCATATTGAAAGCTCGGTTCCTTAAACTCATTTGCATTTGGAAGCAATAGATAATCCCTTAACATGTCTCTATTTCTTGAGTAATTAACGCATATACTTAGAATTTAGACAACCCTTTTCCCATCTTTACTTCTAACTCTAGCACAAGATGATCCATCATGCAACACCTTCGTATCTATATGAGTACCTACGATACATGGCTATCCCAAAATCATTGGATAAGAAAGAAGAACTATCATGTATAAAAAAATGATGCCCCTCTTGTACATCACCACTGGTTATCTTAGCATTCGAACATGTTGTATAAAGATCTCTTGAAGAGTTGTTTGCAACCCCCAGATTCTCCAACCATGATCAATATCATGCACCACTTTCATATAAACTCCTAACAATTATAGTAACATCAATTCCATGGTCAAGCAATACAATACATGGAGTCTCAAGCTCCCCAACCTCAATCATGGTTTTAGTTGTTGCTTGAGCCCAATGGTTTCAAGTATTATGACTTCTAGGGATAAATCTTATAGCCTCATCATTAGTAGTTGCATTTGCTTGATTCCCCTTTGTCTAATCCTACAAAGAACTAAATATTTAACCAATACATAAGAAAATTTTTCCCTCAACCAACTCATTTAATTAAAATATTAGCTCTTTAAAAAAAAAACTTTTTTTCCATAATTAGTATTTATGCCTAGCAAACTAGGCTCCTCTTCCATTGCCCTAGCATTTGTCAAATTGTTAAGAAACTATTGCTTCCCCTTCATAATGCTAATAATTTCATCATGAAATTCATGCTTTGGAATACCAAGCACCTTCCCAAGAGTAAAGTCCACCCTACTATTGAGAATAGGCTCTTCAAGTACTTTCTTTATATGCATCACAATCTCAATGTCGGTAACCCAACTCTTTATCCTTTTTATTTCCATCTGATTTCCCATCTTGTTTCATGGAGAGACATTGTTGAGAAACATAGAGAATTGCTATGATTACTTTCTGTTTTCAGGGGCTTGCATGACTGACATAGACATCAGGATCTCTGTGAGGCACCTTAATGGTGGCTTGGTCATCCACTACTTAGGTATCCATGGCCGTGTCTAAGGGTCATTGTTGTATGTACTATGATGATTCATTACCATTATATATTGCATTGTATCAAATCACAGATGATTTGAGAGAGGCTATAGTGGTCTAGCCAATTCATGTGTAAATTTAAGCATTTCCAAATGGGCTGGGTAGCAAGTTGGAAACAAAAATGTGATAATAGCTTATGACAGATAACCTAGTAAACACAACAATGTACAATCTAAAAATCAACGTAGATAGTCTAGAGTTGGGTGACATTTGGGAGAAGGAGATATAACACTATATTAGATAATTTGGGAATCTCCCATGTCCCAGTCTCAAATTAGAGATAAAGATTTGACCATGCGGCTAAATCTTAATCCCTTTTTTGAAGATGGAACTTGGTACTATCATCTGTATAGTATCTAGAAAAAGTTTCACCTTCAAAGAAGGGGGTAATAATTTGACCATGTGACCTAATATTGACCATCCTATAAATTTCCAAAGTATATGAAAATTTTAAAAATCCCTAATATAATGTTATATGATGCTGAGTTTTTTCCCTTGGTAGTTATTATGAGTAGTTAGAACTTGATTTTGAACACTACCTATGTTGTGTTTTTGAGAGAGGAGAGGATATGCTAGTCCTTGGATATTTTGCTAGTGTTGTATATGTAGAGCCCTAGCAAAAAGAGGATATGCTAATCCTTGGATATTTTGCTAGTATCTTATATGTAGGGCCTTAGCAAAAGGAAGATGCATAACCTTAGGTTTATTTTCTTAAGATTGAACTCTTAGCACCCACTTGGAGGGTTGTCACTAAGTAGTGCATTGGTCACTTGTTCTTGCACTACACTTGGGCTTTGGATACCCCTTCCTTTCAAATACATCCATGCCATGGAGAGATAATGCACTTTAGTGCACTATTTTATGCACTACATGGTAAGGCATGCTACGGCTATACTCATCAAATCCTAGTTGCACATGGACATGAGCGAGCACCATCATTGTGCACAAACGTTATTGATAGAGCACCATGGAAAAAGTTGGCACTGAATACGAACCTTGGGGATAGTGAGTAAGGTGGAAGGGAGAGATGAGGGCTAGTATGTAGGTCTTCATCAACTAGAATAGGAAATTTTCAAGATCAAATTAAACTATCAGTCACATTGGTAGTAGAATGCATTCTTCTTACAAAGAGGGGTGAGGTTTTGAGAGCATAAAGGAAATAAACTTAATCAACGAACCTTTATGCGTGCATGGATACATAGAGCACAAGCTAGGCATGATGCTTGTCATGCATGCATTTCTTGCCCTTGTGAACATTGAGAGCTAATGTGCATTGCATATCTTACTAACTTGCTTTGTCTTATAAAGCATATGTGCATGAGCACGAGGTACATCAATTGCATGAGCATTATTTGGTGCAGGTATACGCAAGGTCATGAAGGAGCCTATCTAGTGGGCACTAGCATAAGGACATGGGCATATTTTCTATCAAAGAGCATTGAAAGGGGAATTGGGTGGAGTGCAGATCCTTAACATCATGAGAGATGAGGTTGGGAAGAAAGCACTTGTTTGATTTATGTGAATATTTATATAATGATGCCCAATAGAGAAGTTGGGTGTCTTGATAGAGCATTACTTTTGTCTATTGGGGTGATTATTCAGGCCTACTATATGTGTATTGTGAGCATGGTTATGTATGGGTGGTATTTAATTTAATGTGCTTGTATATGTGGATGCTTTAGCTAGCGTGTATATAGTGGGTAAACTAGTGGGTGAATGGTGGCTAAGGAGTCTAGGCTTAACTACAAAGGTCAAAAGGGCATCTATGCTTTGGATCACATGAAGAAGCAAGAAAAGTGAGAGTTGAAATTGGAGAAGCTTTGAGAGAGGGGTTCAAAAGATCAAGGAGTGCCATGTCCATAGGATCTTCTAGAGGGGAAGAGGGAAGGATCAAATGTTGAAGACTCGGGGAGGAGCTAACGGGGAGAGTGTCTTTGAGATGCAGGATATTTCCAGAAAAGGCTGGCTGCCAGTGTGACAAGAGAGTGGATGTTGATCAGAAAGGGTTCAGAAAGGGAAGATGCTATGGGATGAAGACTAGATCCAGGAGCAGTTGGGGGGGATCAGGATCTCATCAACAAGTTGATTACCTTCAGATTCTACAGTTACACAGTGCTAGTGCTAGTCTAGCAATAAGGAATGAAGTTTGCCATTCGGAGGTCGCTTGATCAGGGGAGTGATAATGGCTCGTGTTTCCAACCATCTGGGGATTGGAGCCGCCGCCATGGATCAGGCAATTTCTGATAGTACATCCGGACATCCCTAGAGCTGGGAGTCGGAGGGGAGCTGGCCGCTTCTGCGTCTTGGAGCTGGGGAGCTTGACGGCCATTGCACGATGCTCTTTGGAATACACGACACAAGAGGACCGCAGAGTGGTTGGAGGAGAAACCCATGATCAAGATCGCCCAGTCTTTTGATAATTCTCAGCATCAAGCTGGTCAGTAGCGGCGGTCGTGGTCGGGATGATGAGGAACACGTGCATTCTAAACTTCTAATCAACCCACTGCGTGTGAGACGTAAAGATGTATCTACAAGCCCTTTAGGTCGAAGGAGCATGCTCGGAGGACGATCCAGAGTGACGCCGATCGAAGGTAAGCCTGTAGGTCACCAGGACGGCATCTTGAGTGGGAAGGCAGCTGCCTGCATATGCATGCTGTCAAATTAGTTAACAAAGCAAGATCACCGCACCTACAGCTATATGCTTGTTTCCATGCACTAGGCAGGAGGCTAGCCATTAACAAAGGACTTCATGCTGGGAGGATGGAGCTAGAGGCCCAAGTGCATGGCACCAGGATTTTTTAAAATTAATGTAACCAACTGTCTTGATATCTTAACTCCACATCAAATTCTTTCACCACACATGTACTTGAATTTTCTCCTATAAGGGGACTTTTCCATGGTCCCTTTTGGAAACTTGCCAAAAGCAATGATCACCATTGCTATGCATTTTCGAACTTTTGTTATATCGGCAAAAGTTTTCCAACCGTTCCTACTCGTCACAGATTCGGCATCATTTGTTGGGTGGGAATGTGGAAGCAGCTTGTGTCTGGCTGTTCGGAAAAGGGTTTGTGGGAAGGTGCTATAATATGCTTTCGATGGAGGTCTAGTCTCATATGTCAAGGTTTTTAAGTGTTTGGGGAGTAGAGAGTATAATAACAGGTCTTGTTGTAATAGGATTCACATGTTTGTATTAACAACAAAATGAATATAACCAAGTTTTTATATGAAGTAGGAGTACTATTTGTTCAAGTGTCTTGATTATAAATATTTTTAAGCCTCAAATAAAAGTGAAAGAAGAGGCTAGGCATACATGGGTTACATGGACTCCATGGTTTCAACTTTAAGAGTTTACTAAGTAAAGAATTATAGAGAATTTTGCTTAGATAGATAAAACTAGGTATGAAGATACATAGAAATGCTCAAACCACAGATCCTTTATATAACACACACACACACACACACACTCTTATATATATGTAGTATTAACAATGGGAATTATATGAAAAATATGAGTTATACTTTAAATATGTAGCTAGGATGTGAGCACAATTTTTGACTTTGTACTTGGTGGGAACACATATTATTAGGGCCAATTTTGATGAAAATGGGCCTTTTAATTAGTATTCACTAATGACAAGATCAGTAAATAGGCCAATGGGACTCTAGTCATGTGTAGTCTAATGTAACATTTGACTCTCTACTAATTTCGTCAAACTACTTCTAACACTAACAAAAAGTGAAAAGGTGCCTCCAAACTTATCCTCATAACGTAACTCCAATCAAAGGACTCGTCCTTCATAATGTCATTTTTTTAGAGTTCCTTTTCTTGCTTTCAACTCATTGATATGACTTTTTGAAAAGTGGGATACTTTACCATCACCTCAAACGTAAAAAACTAAATTACTTTTAATTTTATCTTAAAGCAATGGATATTTTAAAGGTTTTTGTAGTTCACATTTTATATGTATTCATCTCATAGCTCTCATTATTTACTTGCCTTAACTTCTCCAAATTCCTTTTTGCATTACTATTGTTCTAGTTCAACCTCATTTCTCATAAATGCTTTAGGCTTCTTCTTCCGTGGCTTCTTCTTCTATGGCTTCTTCTAGGTTGACGATCTAACTCTATACAAACATGTGCATGCTACAATAAAAGAGAGGATGATTTGTGGTATCTAACAATATTTTACATTCTTGAAGATAGAATAAAAATACTTCCTTCTTGGTTGGAATAGCCTCCTTCAATTGATCTCAAAGGACTAAAAATTTGGGATAATCCCAACAATGGAACCATCCAGGGGCTTCAAGATATTAAAGATATTTAAAGTTCTATGAAGGTTGGGAGGATATCAATGAGAGTCCATTTATCTTATTTAATGTCAAATCATGTTTTTGGATGAATATTTCAAGGAATATATTTGCACAAAACAAAAACAATGTGGTTAGGTAGAAAGGTGTCATCTAGTACAACAATGAAAAGTTTTGGAGAAAATTGAGTGTTGATGAAGAAAGTACACAAGGGTGATTTGTCTCTTTACAAATGTTCAAAGGAACTTGGTACCTTATCATACAAAACTCCAAGGTAAACACTACATCTTGCATTTTCTAGTATAGAAGATGAAAAAAGACAAAAGGTGCAAAGATACATTTGGACTATGAGAAAAGCAATGATCACTTTACAATGACTATCCACTTGGAGGATGAGGATCCAATGTGTTTATCAGTAAACAAGAAATGGACATTGGCAAATGTCAAATAAGCACTTCAAAGTCTATTCGCAACCATATATAGAGGATCTCGATTTTGGATAAATGGTGAATTGATTGAAAGAAGGGAAAAAAAGCATATGCATGTGATGAGTTGCCCCCTAGAGGGCATTGTAAGATGTTCAAAGCCTTAAACTTACCACTTTTGTAAATATTTTTCCATGCGCCTTCTAACTACTTTAGTTCACATAAGACGAGAATGCTTGGAATGTCATCTTCCATTGCACTTAGTTAAACTCATAATCCAAGATAGGATTCTCAAAACTAACTTTTTATAAAGAAATAAGAGAACAAATGATAAAAAATAATTGAGTTAATAATGATATTTGTTGTATACAATAGATTATGTACATGTACAAGGCCCTCCATTAAATGCTCTCTCAAACATCCCTAACTAAGGTATTTCTAGGTGTCTAAGGAGATGCCCTAGTCTCTTGCTGCCTACTTGGATATATGATTGATTGAGATACATGCATTATACTTTCCTAACATTTTGTAGTAGGATGAGCAAACTAGAGAGTACCAATACAAATAGTACAAAGTGAATCTTAGACAATGTTTATAGGGGAAAGGGTGAGAAGTCAAGGACATTTTAGGTTTGACACAACAACCACTTTGTTTTATCACAGAACCTGTTGTATTGAATGTTGCTGACAAGGTTCAAATTATCTTCTACGTCATTAGTGCTTCCACATATGTCCCTACTTATCATAACATGCCAACATCAAAGAGAGCTACCATTGTGGATAAAGGATTGAGAGTGTGTAAGGGAGAATGATGTAGTAAATCCATCTACATTTGAGATAAACTCCATTTGATACACATTTTGCATGTAGGTTGTGTGATGTTAAGCAAAACCTTTCTTGCCCTACAAGGCCTAGTAGTGTTGGAGGCCAACATACATTTGACATGGTAGTCCCATGAGAAAGAGTTACTATTAAATGCAAAGACTCTCCTTTCAACATTTTCTACTTGCGACCATTGATTGAGGATCCACACTAATCAAAATTCATTGGAGTTTGATTCAACTTGCTTGGGCTTCTTTCACATACCATTTTAGGATTTTTTCTAGTGTGGATAAGTTGCTTGACTTTGTAGTTTTGATTGTAACTCTTGCACTATTATCAAACCTTTCAACTTTAGCAATTGACAATTTGTAACTTAAGGAATGTGATCACAACTCCCTATTGAAGCGATAATGAAAGCACCTCCACCAACTTCTTCCTATCTCTTAGAATCCAAATGACATGACAAGGCCATTGCTTCAGAATTCTATCTAGCCATGATTTCTCCATAGCACAAATGCGACTTCTGTTCTTGTAGAGCTTGGGGCCATCTGGATACTTGTGAACCTTGCCTTTTGTTTATTGCAATTGTGTTTCCTTTTCTTGTTTAAAGCATATGTAATCAACGATTTGATGATAATTATAACCGTAGAAATAGGAAGAAACCGAACAGAAATGGAATGTGGTATGCATAAATAGTCTTGAAAATCTCCCATACAAGAGACACATGTGGACAACAACCAAAATCAAAATCACATAAACATGCACGCTACACATGAACAACATCACTAATGACACCAACATGTCTTCTATGTGCAAACAATAGTAGAAGACCCAGAAATATTCATGGAAGGAAAAAAGGCACAAGGCATACAAGTAACTGTAAAATAAAGAGAATCCCAAAACAAAGGCACTATGTGGGAAGAGTAGAGAGGAGGAGGAGAAGGAAAAACAAAGAAGAGGAGGATGAGGAAGAAAAAAAAGAGGAATAAGAAAGAGAAGAAGGAGAAGGAAGAAGAGGGAGTAGGAGGAAGAAGAGGAAGGAAGAGGGGAGGGAGGATAGACAAGAGAAAGGAGGGAGGAGGAAAAGGAGGTAGGAGAAGAGGATGGGGGGCCACCATGGCACTACAAAGGAGATGCATATGATGGACATAAATAGGAGGAGCATAGCAGGCAATGCAATACTTTGGGTAGCAACAATGAAGTCTCCTACATTAGGTGTGGGCACAGAAGGAGAGAGAGGGAGTAGAGAAGGGAGATGAGAGATGAGAGGATGGAGGGAGGGGAGAAGGGAGGTAGGAGGGAGAAAGCAAGTGGAGAGAGACAAAGAAGAAGATGAAGAAGAAGATGAAGAAGAAGAAGAAGAAGAAGAAGAATGAAGGGGAGTGAGAAAATTTGTTTAGGGAGTGCCTCGTTTTTTTCTCTCCTTTTTCTAAACAAATTTCTCCTCCCTTTTTTTCCCTTTAGTTTTTTTCTATATTTTCTTTATTATATTTCTCATTCATTATCATTAACATTCCTTGTACTCTTCACATACAAAGAATGCTAGGCCATTTTGTAATAGCTTTGCCATTGTGAAGTAGCCTTGTGAGGAATGCAAAGTTGTTGCCATGCTACTACATGCCAACTTCACTTCCCTCACTTCATCCCTACATATTATATTCCACTTTTTTTAATCTTTCTCTCTTTGTAATTTATTCTCTCTCTCTCTCTCTAATTTCAATATTCTCTTTTTATCTCTAAATTCACACACATACAGATTCTCTCTCTCTTCTCCCAAGTCCTCTCTCTCTATTTCTCAAAATTGTCCTCTTTTTACCTCAAAATTTTATTTATAACACACACACACACACACTCTCTCTCTCTCTCTCTCTCTCTCTCTCTCTCTCTCTCTCTCTCTCTCTCTCTCTCTCTCTCTCTCTCTCTCTCTCTCCCTCTCTATCTCTCTATCTCTTTTTTTGTAAGGGAGTGAGCTAGGAGCAAAAACTAAGGAGAGAGAAGATTGTAGAAGAGAGGAAGAAAGAGTGTGAAGGAGAGACAAAGTTTAAATGAGGAGAGAGAAAGACTGGCAAGAGCTAAGAGAAGTCATGGAAGCTAAGAGAAAGAAATGTAAGATGAAGAGACTTTGTATTAATTGAATCGTGAAAATTAAAAGTTTCTTACATCTTATATACCAACTAGTATACCTAGTATTTTTCCACATTATTATTTTCAACCTTTTATATTCTATCCCTACCTGAATATTTTTGTCCCCAAAAACAAGAACGAGAACTTATTACAATGTATAGAATAGAGAAAAATAGAGTACTACTTTATTTTAGCAATTATAAGGGATGATTCAATGAATAATCCAAGAATTTGGAATGAATAATGGGGCTATGATTAAGCATACTATATATATATATATATATATATATGAGAAAATCCAAAACTTGATCATGAATCTTTGGCCAAATAAGAGCTGCAAACATGGAACAATATGTTGTCTAGTGTAAAACCCTATTGTATTAAATTTGAAATAAATTTTGATAGAGAGCTCCGATTGAGGCATGCTAGACATCAAAATGAAGCTTATTCTGAATACTTTTAGTGCATGTATGTCATTGTTTGCTTTTCATGATATAAAATAAGTTCTACTTTAAAATAGAGAGCTATTTGTAGTCTATCTGAGAAGATCATAAATGACTAATCTTCAACCAAGATTCTTATAAGTGTGATACTAAAATTTATGGTTAGCTCAATCATGGAAAGAATTCTAATATTCTACATATGTTTCTTTAATACTAATTCTTATATTCTAATAATGTTAGTTTTCTTGGATAAACCTTAAACTAGATATGATACTAAAGAAGATTTTCGACTCAACATTTTATGTAAAATTTCCTAGAGCATAATAGTTAGCATAATATTCTAAGTTAGAAAATTTTCAAGCATACTGTTTATTCCTTAAGTATAACATTCTATGTTAAGATTTTTCTAGAGCATAATAATCATTCTTTTTTTAAATGAAAATTGGGAAAATTGGAGAAGTAAAAGTGATGTTGCGACTTAGGAATTTTCAATCAATAAAGGAATCTCATTTTTGAATTTTTCATGAAAAATTAGGATATGAGAAATGAGGTGTCTTTCGGAGGTTAAAGTTACTAGGGTTTTTCTTAAAAAAATTATATGATAGTTGGAAAAATAGGGGAATGACTACTTATGTGGCAAGAGATGGGAGGAAAAGTACACACTCTTTCTAATTATTGTTTATCTCTCTCTCGCCATGTGTCATTCTCTTGTAAAGTCCTACTTACAATTGAACTCTTTCTCTCTTTTAGTTAACTACTCTTTGGCTTTCAGTTAGAATTAGACTAACTGAATGATTTTTCTTTTCTTCCCATTTTTCATTTTCATGCATGTATAATTTCTTACGTGTTTTTTTTATGACTAAGGTGGAGTTTTCATGGTAAGGAATAACACACATACACTATTGAAAATAATTAGCCTGTGTTTGCAAAAACTATTCTTTTTGCACATGTTCACATGCTTTTAAGTAAATGCACAATTATACATCAAAAGTGAGTTCACAAGCATAAATCATATCTTTATTTATGAAATGTGCATGCACGTGTTCACATGTATATGTGAGCACATATGCCTAAGGAGGAGTTCACATGGATAACTTATTCCCACCAATTCGGTACGTTTAAGGCTTAAGTCCTTTGGCTAGTGGGAGAGGAGGGGGAGTTCATGCAAGGATCAACAATTTTGCTCATGTATACGATGAAGAAAATTGCCATGGGAGATTTCTTAATATTTTTGTGTGTACATTTTGTGTTGTCAATGCAATTTGTTACACCACCAATAGTATATAGTTAAAAGCCCTCTACAAGTAGTGTCTTAGGCTCACCACAAGGGGTTTATGCATTCCATAGTGACCTTCAACTTCCACTATTTTGAGCTACAATACAATAGGTAGGTTATTAGATAAAAGACATTCAATATCCACCTCTAGGGTGATGATTGCTGGGGGGGACATGAGTCATGGTCACTACAAATACCACCTATATAGTCAAGCCCAATAAATTTTATGAATGAATGAGTTATGGATAAAGGATGGCTCAGAGATTTGCAACACCTTTGCTATGTTCTCCATCCCCCAACTATATAATACGTCCTTATAGGAATCAAGCTCAATACCTAAGAAAATTGAAGATTAGGACGATGCATCATGCATGAGGCTCTTGATGACTAAACACAAGAGTAAGTTACAAGGTGTTTCCTAGGCTTGGAAAGCTTAATTTTCATAAGTCTACTTCATATGACATGATATATATGTTATTGGACAATAATGTAGCTTGGATGTAAACCTCATGTCCTAACTACATGAGACTGTGAAGGTGTTGATCCAAAATCATGTGTGTAACAAGTTCATTATGATGAGAAATCACTTAGATAAGGAAGGAAGTTGACTAAGTCTATGCCCATGTGACATTGTATATGCCTTATGTGATTTATATGAAACAAGACTTTGGCAAGAGATAGTGAAGACGTAAATAAGGAGAGCCATTGCAATTTTCAGCGCTCAATAAGGGTGCAGGCTGGGAGAAGACGATCTACATGATTTGAATCATGTATGTGCTACACAAAGTGGAGTTTTACCATGCAACTCAAGCTTGGGAGTAAAGGAGCAGAGGAACCTTCATCCCTTGCCAAGTAAGTAGCACTTTTATTCATGCGATAGCAAGAAAGAGCAGTATTTGTGGCTATCCAAAACAAGGCAAGAATTGTATATTTAAAGGGCAACAACCCATATATACTAGAGCTCTCTTATGGATTCTTGAAGAAGGTTTATTCTTGACCTAAGTATTCCTCTAAATGTTGAGTCTAATCTCCCATGTCAAGAGAGACATTAAATTCACTCTCTTGAGTCCTTTAAGAGTTGAATAAAGAGTGCTATTGGTCTTCCAAACCTGTAATCTGAAGGGTTGAATTTCATCTACTTGTTTTATTGATTAATCTTCTCACAAAGGGCTCATTCTTGCTCTTGGAAGCTTACTGCAATCTACCATTGTGGAAGCTTGAAGAGAGGTGTGTCAAGAAGCCTTATTGACTTGTTTATGTGAAGAAAGTGGGATGAATATTTCAGCCCAAACAAAGGATTGTGAGTAGCAACACTTATCTTTCTCTTCTTGAAGATTCATGTTCATTTATTGGTCCTACTTGCATTGATATGCTTGATGCAAATTGATATTGCATAAGCATTGCGGAAGGGGTATCAAGAGACCATGTTGTTTGCTCTATGTACATGCTTGGGGCTGAAATAGGTAGCCAAGAATAGGGCTGACAAGGGCAATAGGATTTCCTTCTTCTATCCTACTTCTACATGCTTATTGCAAGCTACCTATTGCTTGTTACATGTTCTTCAATATAGGACTGCTTTTGTACTTCATTAAAGTGTCTTCTTGGAATGTAGATGCCATGTATATGGGCTGAAATAAGCAGCCCACACAGTGATTTTGTGGACAACGGGTCCCTTTTCATCTCTATTGCTTCTTATGGTGTGATAAACACTTGTATTTAGTTGATCTATGCACTCCGTGTTAGGGGAAGTTTATGCTATCATCACAGGTGAATTCTGGAAGGTTTTTTTGGGCTGATTTGGGCTGAAATCTTTAGCCATATTCAGAGATTTAGCTACAACAATGTTCTTTTAATTCATTTCTTGCTCTATAGAAGACGTATTGTCAAGGATCTCTATTTGAAGCTCTCTTGAAGCAAGGCTCTTTTCCTTACAAGCCTTGTAATTGACTGATAAGATTTTGCCCCTTACAGTCTACATTGAATGTAATCATGCAAAGTTGATTCATGCTATGGCATCATGTTTGAATGATGGGATGTAGAGTTGATTGTGATACATTACTTGATTTCATAATTTGTGATTGCACTTATAGTCAAGAAAACAAGCTTGATTCGAGTTAGAACTTATGAGGTAATACTCTTGTGATCTTTGCTAAGAACATGCAGTTGGAAGCTCTGCTAAATCTTCAAGGACTTGGCTTGAAACCTTCAACTCTTCTCTTATCTCTACCATCTCCAAAGTCAAAGCTCTTGAACCCCAATTCAATCTTCTCTCCTAAACCCCCGTGATTGACCGTGAAGTACCCCTGTGGTGGTGACCTTCAACCCTACGTGGTGCCACATTGGTGAACTTGACGTGAAGATCGGTGTAAGAAAACTCCAAGATGGGGGATTCTTCAAGAGTTAGTCTACAACGGTTTGGTGTGCATACTGCAACAGACTCAGCTACAACAAATCAAAATGTTACAACAACAACAATAAAGGCAAGATGAAGAGAAGATTGATTCCATAGCTATTAAGGCCTTAGAAGAAGTTGGACAAGAATTAAAACAATTTAATGGTCAAAATGTCTATGTTTTGATTTGCTTGTATGTTGAGAAAATGCTCTTCTTTGGCATTCGGCAACATGCATGGAGTCATTATTTTGCCACACTATCCAAGCACTATTTTCAAGAGAGAATCCATGGTCTTTTTCAGTGAGATGCGGATTGGGCTGAATTCAAGAAAGCCCTACACGAAGAATTCTTTTTAGAGGACTCTAGCCTGATGACGAAGAAAAGTTTCGTTGAATGGGTTGAGAAACCCAACTTAGCTGCAACAGCTCTATACCATGAGTTTGACAGTAAATTTGAGCAACTTGATGCTAAAGACCAACAAAGTATGGAAGGTCAGAAGATTGAGTTATTCCTTAAGGCTGCAGATCCCATTATTCTGCAAGAGAAGCTTGATGATCGCCTAGAGGATGCTACCTCCAAAACAGGAGTCATAACTGCATGGACAGATGTTACCGAAGCAGTTAACATGATTACTTGAAGAGAGCGGATGTGACTAAGATTGGAATCTACTTCTACTTCAACAACTCCATTGATAAAGCCCATTCCACCTCTAAAAACCCCTATCACTTTAACTAATCAACCAACTCTTTCTTCTTTTGTCCCTTCCAAAAATGATGTAATGGATGAACTCATTAAAAGCATGTGAGATCTTCATTTGAATCTTACAGAAATTAGTTCCAAGGTGGAGAAGCTGGATATCAAAGTTGAGGAACGAGAACGATAAACTCAAAGACCCATGAGAGAAGGACTTAAGAGGCGATGTATTTGGTGTGACAGCCAACAACATGACAAGAGGGAGTGTACTGCCTTCCGTGAGGCTGAAGGGCAGAAGCTCGTCTTTTGGAAAGACTGAATACTAAAAAGGTGGCACCTGGATAACATGCCCATAAGTTTCTCATATGATGTGACCTATCATTGGAAAGCGCTTGAAAAATGGAGTCTATTGAGCTATAGAGCGCTCAATTTGGGGTTATAGTGTTCAAGTTATGACAAATCCAAAGATTTGACCACGTGTCCCAAACTTATGGGAAATTCCCATATTCCCCAATATGGTGTTAGCTGCAAAAAACTCTTCTGGAGAGTTATATGCTACATGTTCTAATGTGCAGGTAACTATTGGAGACATAAAAGACAATTTTCACTTCTTTGTTCAAGACTCTTGTAGTTACCCTATCATTCTTGGGCAACCTTACATTTCTAAAGCCCGCTTGGAAACCAAAGCTCTTGATGATGGTTCTTCCTATGCTCAAATCCGAAGCAAGGATAATAAACGAGCTGTTCAATTTCTTATTGTACGTGTTAATCATCATCGAAATAGAGATTGATTGCGGGATTATCTTGTGCCTCCTATGCCCGAGAATTGAAGGGTTTTTGGGATGCACTATTGTAAAAGGAGGCTATGGCAGTGCTTCATGTAAAAACATTGTGCCTCCTCATGCTTCAGAAGCAGTGTCTCTAGCAAATCTACTGTATATAACCAACAGTAATTATTTCCTTTTACCAACTGAAAAACACTCTTTTATGCAAATGCTAATGAAACATGCTAAAGCTTTTGCATTTTAACCAAGTGAAATAGGCTATGTGGATCCGAATATTGTGGCTCCTACGGTCATTTTTACAGTTCTACATGTGCCTTGGAACCTAAAGCCTATTCTTGTTCCAAGGGCGCATTTGCCCAAATTACTGGAACTTCTAAATGAAAAGATTAGAATGAAGATTTTAGAACCTTTTTTAGCACCTTACTCAAATCAATGGTTTACTATGCCCAAGAAAAATGGATCTTTACAATTCATTCAAGATCTGTGAAGTCTATGAAAAAGATGAGGAGCTTAACGAACACGGCTGCAAGACATTTGTAGTTAACCATATTCATGATTGTGACAAGATTTTGACAAGGCTAGAGGAGGTTCATCTTACCCTTTTTGGAGCTGTGTCGATTTTTGGGGTTGAAGAAGTTCTAGTCATCGAACACTTGTGTGCCCCCTACAGACGTAAACCTTCACCAATCAAGATAGATGCTATCAGCAGAATGCAAGAAAAATGCACAAATATTTCAGAGGTGAGAAGATTTCTTGGCGCATGTGTATTCTATCTCAATTATGGATACCACAATTTGCTCATGTAGCTGAAAATCTTAATCAATTATTAAGAAAAGGACAAAGATTCTCTTGGGGTAAAGAGCATAATCTCACTGTACATAAATTAAATAAGCTATTAATTTCAGCCCCCACTCTTAAAAGGGCTGATTATTCAAATGACTAGCCCATCATCCTTATTGTGGATACAAGTCTCATTGGGATAGGATGGCCTGTTGGCCAAGAAGATCTTGAAGGCAACAGGTATGCGATTCGTTTTGGAGCAAAGGTTCTCAATGAACGTCAAAGAAGGTATGCACAAGTAAAAAGGGAATTGTGGGGAGTTATAACAGCATTAAAGTGTGATCGTGAATACTTTATAGGTGCTTTTGTAGTGGTAGAAATTGATTATTCTCCACTCTTGGGCATGATTGCCAACTGCTCTATACCCGACATTGCTATGCTAATATGGATTTCATATAAAAAATCTCTTAACCCCGAATTAAAGCATATTGCAGGAAAGGAGAATCCAATTGCTGGCATGTTGTCACGTGCAAGATATGACAATGAAGAGGAGCTGGAGGAAGAAGATGAAATTGAAGAATCTATACTTGCTAAATTTCATTCCATGGCTACTGAAAATACCTTTTCAATTGCAACATATATAGAACCGAAGCAAAAAATAGCAAGTGTAGCTTCTATTTTTAATAATACAACTTTAAGCACATCACGAATAGGAAAAGGTATTGCTGTAATTCAGCATTTAATAGCAACAAAGATCAAAGATTCGCCTACAAAAGAAGGGTGATCAACTAGAAGCCAACATGCTCATTGTAGTGCTCAAGTTCTAGCTCATTTCCTTGAAGAAGATTGCTGAAGATCAGCCAATATTTGAGCACAATGAAGAAGAAGAAGACTTGGACTGAAGAGGAGTTCAAGCATATTAAGAGAAAAGCTTATGCCTTTTTTCTTAAAGAAGGGCATCTATGGAAGCACACAAAGAAGAAGAAAGGAGCACATGTTCGATTTTTAGGTAACAAAAGATTGCAACAACAGGTAATGAAGGGATTTCATGAAAGTTTGTGGGCTGGCTATAAAGGTACATGGGGAGCCTTTATTAAAGTTAAAGAAAAATACTGGTGGCAGAACATGTTTCGAGATATAAAGCATTTTGTTGAAACCTGTTACGTGTGTCAGATGTATTCTGTGGTCAAGCATCGGGATGGTTTACAATAGACTTATCCCTTGTCTATACATTATAGATGGGTTATTGATCTTGTAACCATGCCCACAGGGGTATGGAATATGCGGTATTTAGTGCTTGCAAGAGAAGATTCAACCAATCAAGTTGAAGGTAAAGATTTAACAACAACGAAGGCCACTCAAGCTATTTGTTGCTTTTTTCTTGAAGAAGTATTTTGCAGATATGGTTGTGTTGGCAAAGTAACTGCATATAGAGGAGAGTTGGATGCCGATAAGACATGCAACTTCTTTGCTCAATTGGGTATTAAGTTGGCTTTGACATCAGCCTATAATCCTGAAGACAATGGAAAAAGTGAGGGAGGGCATCAGCCTATTCTCAAAGCTCTAGCAAAGTCTTGTAGAGGAAAGATCAAAGAATGGCCTAAAATGCTACCTTTCGCATTATGGGCTGACCAGAATACTCACAGTACCGTAACTGGCTATATGCTAGCTGAACCTATGCATGGCAGTAACCAATCATGCCAATTGAAGAATCTATTTTCACATTGGGTCTTCTACCTTGGGAGGAAGGCATTAGTAGAGAAGAGTTGCTGACTTTGCGCATATGGCAACTAGAAAGAAGCCCTGAAGATGTTCAAGAAGGTATTGAGAAGTTGAAAACATGTAAAGAAGCTCATTCCCATAGCAAGCTTTTAAACTGAAAATACAAGAAATAGACATAAAATGCCAAGAAACCATAGCCAAGGTGGCTAGGCATGAAATGGTATTACCAATGTTGGTTGAGAATCAAATGATGAGTGGTTGCAGCAAGGTATGCACCCCAAGCTATGGCGGCCAAGAGTATTCACCCTCTTAGATGGTGGGAGGTTGAGACCTCAAACGAGTAATATTGTATAATGGAAAAAGATGCTTCACATGTTACACCTCCACCTTTTATGCTTACCCTAAACTAAGGCATTTATGCTTTATTACAGCTTAACATTATTACAAGGGCAAAATTTCATCCATTACAAATGCAAATGGAAAACTAGTGCCTATACGTACCCTTGTTGAGACGTCCCACTCTCAAAGCAATATTAATAATAATTACATCTTCATGGAATTAACCAAAAAATATTATGCCACACTATGAGTGGGTTGAAAGAATTAAGTTCTAAAACATTCTTGGTGCCTTGCACCTTTGCTAGATTTGCACTTTTATTGCCTCTCCAACCTATATTCACATTTATTGTATTTGGCTCTCTACCAATTATTTACTATTGATTTGTTGCTTGTTTCATTTTTTGTGATTAACATTAACCCCCTCCTAGCTAAGTATCAGTCCCAATGGTGCTCTAGGTCTAAGGTAGCATGTCATTGGGACAAGATTTGACTGTTGGAGTTTCCTTGTCAGATGTCAAGTGAGAAGTGGTGATTGAAACTAGATGGGGCTTGTGAGATTAGGATATTCAATTGCTAGACATCTCAAACTTGAGAATTTGATCCTTGTAAAGAGTATGGTGCATTATTATGTGAGTACACGTACTTGGATAGGCTATTACATAATTAGACGATATCATTATGGTTTACCCTTGTCAATAATTGATGAGGTAAGGAACTAGTCAATGGGTAAGGAATGGAAAGTTTTGTCGTTACTACAAGAAAGTTGAAAAGGAATCATGAACCTCAAGCTATTTTGAGTAGTCTAGAGCTTAGATCATGGATTTAATGGATGATATCCCTTTATGAATCATCAATTAGTAGAGATTGCAATATTTACTGATACTATAGTGTTGATTGATTCACATTGACTTGTTGATTATCTTGCTTCCAATATTATTGTAATGGCGATGAGAGATTCATAGATTCAGAGGAGAATTGTGCCAATGACTCAGGGAGGAAAGTCTAGCCCTAACTCCATAGGTGTGTCTTTCTCTTGATTGTGCCCTAAGGTTGCATGAGGGGAATAAGAAGCAACGCTAGAAATTTAGGGATAGATTCATGCCACACTAGGTGTACCTAAGTTGAGGACCCCTAAGTATAGTGTTGCACTTGCAAGTGATTTATTTCTCATTTTTCTTTTCTTTTGATTTACAATGTCATGTTGGTCCGAGACATATTTGCGTGTGGAGGTTGAAATCTACAAATTCTTGTCTTGGAAGTCTCATTCTTTGTGAGATTTTCTAGTTAGTTCTTTGTTTGTTTCTTAATGTTGTAGCTAGGGATTCCTCAAGAAGAGATATGGCATTTGATGGCTTAAGGAATTTGATCCAACTCAATGACCTATTTTAACTTGCGTTTGCTCTTCGATGAAGGTTTGAGTATGTGTAGTTGAGCTAAATTTAAAAAAAGAGTTTGAATAAAAAGTCTCACAACTTTGAATAATAGTATCACAATTTGTCTAGATTGAGTACCGATTATAGTCCTTGTTGCATTACCTTAATAGCTTTGCTTGTATGACCTATGTCAGTTTTGCTTGCTTAACATAATATTTGCATACAATCATAAAAAGAATCCTTTATTTATAATATATAGAGTCACAAGATATGGTTCCATGTCACTCCAAGGTGGTAAAAGTCAATTATAGAAGTTGGGATTATATTCAAGTGTAGCACATGTGTCAAGGAGTCATAATAGCTTCAGTAGTAGCAAAGATAAATATATTGCCACATCAAGTAGTACCATTGTTTGCCCAAGTCTACTTAGCAACATGCAACTCCTCTTTTGTATGAATTTGAGTCAAGTAGGGGATATTCTAGTATTAGCTAAGTTCATAACTCCAAAAGTAGTAAGTGCATGGAAGGAGGTAGGGACAACATATGTTGGGCCTCTTTGATTCCATATTATGGCCTACTTTTTTTAAAAAGATAATAGCCTCTGAGTTTAGCTACCATCAAAGCTTGATTCTTATACCAACATCATGAATGGACTTTATCCCTCTACCTATTTTTAAAGCTCTTCTATCTTCAATAGATTTTGTTGGGGCAGAGTGCTTTATGTTGAGATATTCTTTCTCCTTTTATGTTAGTGTCCATGCTAGGTATTTATCATGCTCCTTTGGCAATGTGCCCATTCTAGCATGGACATAGATGTGTGTAGATAACCTCAACCTAGCATTCAATTCATTAAGACACTTTTCTACATTTATATTCCCATTGTGAGCTTGCTCCTCTTTCATTTCTTTCAAAGTGCTAACCATTGATTTGGGCCTTAATTTAGCTAGGGCTTGGGTCGAGATGAGAGGAGTGAGAAGTTAAAAAAAAAGAGAAAAGACAATACAACATGTACATAGATACAAGAGGATAAGGAAAGATTTCATCTCATCCAATGCCCATCAACTTTCTAAAATGAAGGCAAAACACTTTGTAGAGAGGCTTTTCATGAGCAAGTCTGTAGGATTCTGGTCAATTGAGATACTGACAAGGTCAATAGACTTGTCCTCAAAGACCCCACGAATGAATTGATATCACCTCAATGTGTTTTGTCTTCGCATGGAAGACTAGATTCTTGGCTAATTGGATAGCACTCATAGAATCCGAATGCAGTGCAGGGATAAAATCTACAATACCAAGTTCAACAACCAAACGACCCAAGCAAATGGCCTCCTTATTGCAAGCCTCAGTGGCTACAACATACTCGGCCTCTATAGTAGAAAGAGCCGTGCATTTCTGCACCCTGGACATCCATGAAACAACACCTCCAACAAAAGACACATAGCCAGAGGCAGACTTTCTACGGGACTTTCTACTATCTGCATGTCCTACATAGTCAGAGTCAGTGTATCCCACAATTCCTGTATCTTGGCTGCCATAACATATGCACATATCAATAGTGCCCTTCAAGTACCTCATGATACCCTTCACAACATCCCAATGCCTCTTGCCAGGTGTAGCCACATAACGTGCCTCAACACCAATTGCAAAAGCAATATGTGGACGGGTGGCTATCATGGCATACATAAGACTGCCCACTGTGGATGCATAGGGGATCTTGGCCATCTTGGCCCTCTGCTCATCTGTCTGTGGAGGACCAATCAGCCTATGATACCTTCACATGAGAAGGCAATAATGGACAACCATTAGGCTTTACATCCTACATACAAAAGCATGTACAGACTTTATGAATGTACTCTCTCTCTAATAGATAGAGTAGTCCTTAATACTTATCACACGTAATGCGCATATCAAGAATATGAGGAGCATGTCCCAGATCTTTCATCTCACTTGAAAGATAATCCTACATATCTCAACAACTTTCTGAGGCTGCATATGCATTTTGTCCTCATGGAATGCAACATCATGGTTGCGGATAACTTTTTGCACTTGCAGATCCCAAAGACGATGTCCCATCTCACTTGCATCTCCATAGCCAAGGAAAATGCATTTCACACTTTTAGGATTAAGCTTGTTGCGTTTATCCTTGGGCACATGGCAAAAGACCTCACATCCAAAGACACGCAAATGAGCATATAAAGGAGGCATTCCTATCCATATCTCCTCTGCAACCTGGAGTCAAACAAGGTGACCTGTTAATGATGCATGGCAGTAGAGATTGCCTCGGCCCAAAAATGTTGTATAGTAAGCATTCTTGGCTAAGCATACTGTGGAACCTCTCCTAGATAGTCCTATTCATACCCTCAATCATACCATTTTTGGGAGGGGTGTAAGGGGTGGTCAACTGACGCTTAATATTCTGCTCATCACAAAACTACTCAAAGGCGCGCGAGACATACTCACCCCCATTATTGATCCTTAGGCATTTCAACCTATGCCCAGATTGATTCTATGCTAAAACAAGCCAATGCTGAAAGACGGCCAATACATCAAAGTTCTGCTTTATGGAATAAGCCCAAACCTTACGTGAATACTCGTCAATAAATATGACAAAGTACTTCACACCCCTAGTGATTGACGAGGGATGGGTCCACAAGCATCAGAATGCACAAGAGCCAATGGCTCACCTATGTGTGACATACCAGACTTCTTATCTGAATTCCTAGTCTGCGTGCCATATAAACAATGATCGCACAACTCAAAATGTGAGTAGTCAGCGAGATATACTGCAAAGCACAAAACATTTTCATTCCTTTAAGAGACATATTCCCCAAACAAGCATGCCAAAGAGATACATGTGGGATAGAACCCACTGCCAAAACATAATCAAGAGTACAACCAAATACAACCAAGGGGTAGAGACTGCTAGACTTGGCATCTCTTGCGAGAACAAGCATGCCACGAGTTATCCTCCATACAGAATCACCAAAGCATTTATGATAACCTGCATCATCAAGCTGCCCAACAAACATAAGGCTTTTAGTTAGTGTGGCTACAT
Organism: Lygodium microphyllum; assembly: GCF_053477565.2. Taxonomy (NCBI): domain Eukaryota; kingdom Viridiplantae; phylum Streptophyta; class Polypodiopsida; order Schizaeales; family Lygodiaceae; genus Lygodium; species Lygodium microphyllum. The sequence continues at coordinate 79,802,584 of NC_141155.1, forward strand.
GATATACATTATGCAAAATAAAAGTGCTACTAGAGGGAAACTGTAGAGTGACATCACCAATGCTAACAATAGCAAGAGACCGATCATCATCTAAGCACACAGTACCAAATACATTGCGATAGGTATGAAACCACTCACGGTAGGGGGTCACATGAAAAGACACGCTCGAATCCAAGAGCCAACACTGTACATGAATAGATTGAGCCTCAGTCAGCTGCATGAAGAGGCTGCTAAGATGTAGTCACCATCGGACTCCTCAAGCTACATGGCATTTATCTCCTCAATCTTTACAGTAGACTTTGCGGGTATAATGCTGCAAGCATTGGATTGTCAAAAGAGTAGATCTAGAGCATGGCTATGGTGATTTGAAGACATAGAGTGAACTGAAGTCATAAAGTTGAAGATAAAATGTCACACAAGTGAATTAGGTTCCAAGATTGATTAGCTTGGACTCATAAACACCATCTTGTGTGGTCGGACAATGACTCAGACTCTCAAACTGAAAGAACAAAAGTACCATCATATTGCATTATCTTGCAAGTACACTGCTTTATAGTGGTTGGGTTGTTTCACTCTCTTCACTGTGCATATGGGATTCAAGACATCTCTTTCTAGATCATATATCATTTGCCATTTCTCAACACCCCTCCTCAAATGATGAGTCCATACACTTGATGGCTTTTACCCCCTACATGATAACATGGCCTAGGAGACTAGCTCATAGGCAGCCTAGTCAAGTTAAAGCTTGAAACTTTACATCTTTGGTGAGGGTTTTGTTTTACAAAGAAAATCCACTAAGGGAAATAAAAAAATCCACTATGGGAGAGATAATTTCTTCAAAACAATCTATCACAGCTATTGTTGATGGCGGAAGCATCTTGTTCTTCTTCTTCTCTTTCATTCATGAACTAGTTTTGGTGGTTACCATTCTACATCTATTGTGCTCTTTTACGTGGAAACATTCACTGGCTATATGGCCAATCTTACCACAATAATGACATGTCATCTAATATTTGTTGCCGGTGTTGAATCCTCGACCTCTTCCTTTGGGTCCAACAGCTCCTTTGGTGTATAAGAGATTTTCCCTAGATGATGGCCGGGCACCATCTTTTGCATTCTTGCTCTTCTTTTTATTCTCTTCATCAAGAAGAGAGTGCTCAATATCTTTAAGTGAGAGACTTGGAACATTAATTAGGGTGGACACAAGATTCTCATATAGGTCATTATTTACACTTGCAAGTAATACGGTCATTGCTTCATCTTCATGAATATTCTTCTTAAGAGTTGCAAGCTGGGTTTTTAGGCTCTTGCACTTGTTAATGTGTATGGTCATGGAAGCATTGTCTTTTATATCTAGTTTATAAAATTGCATGAGTAATTTTACTTTTGAATTCTTTGCTTGGGTACCAAACATCTTGTCAAGTTCCTCCCAAGCAGTTCTAGCATCTTTGATGCCAGAGATATGATGTAGAATATCATTACTTAGTCCACAAGAAATGATGCCTAAAGACTTGTTGTTCATCTTTTTCCACTCCTTTGTCTTGAGCTGGTCTTCTTCAACAAACTCATCTTCATCATCTTCCTTCTTGCTATTTGCATCATCCTCAAACAGGTCCCACAAGTCCTTTCACATAAGGTTGTACATGGTCTTCTCCTTCGAGGCATGAAAGCCTTCTCTATTGAACTTGGCTATTTGCTCAAGTTCAGATATTTTGAAGGAGTTCTTACCACAAGTGAACTCGGGCAGTGTCTATCCTTTTACAATGATATTTAAGCTTACAAGAGATCTAATCAGTTGGGCATCCCACATTAAAATTCTTTGTGTTTGTCATTGCAAGGCTGAAGTAAAACCAACAATTGACTTGGATGTGTCAAGAAACATATGTGTTAAGAAGCACTAGGTTAGTATCAAGAGATACTAGCTTGATTTTAGGCTTGATGTTGCCTGATTTCAAGTGGTGTGCTTGAATTCAAGTGAGTTGCTCCAGATTTTCTTCTTGAGGGTTTATACTTTCTAGAGACTTTAGTGCTTGTAGATCAGTGATTAAAACCACTATTGATAGCTTCAGTGAGAGGAACCAGTGATAAATATCAAGCTTTTGAGGTTTTGGCTATGGAGTCTTTAGGGTTTCTAACAAAGCTGACTCGTTTTTTTAATCACAACAGCCTATAGAGGCAACCAATTGGTGAGTCCTTTGATGGGGAGTAAGCTCATCGCGGCCTATGCACATAGCACCAGTAGTACAATCAAAGGAGACACAGTTCTAGACAATGAGAATGAATTTTTGCAATTTCGTCTTGTAGAGCGGCTAATGTTAAGCTGTGATGTAATACAAAGAAGCACCCTAAGGTGTAGAGGATATGTCTGGAAGGAAGCTTCAGTAGATATTGCGTGGTTTGGGAGATCCAGTGGCTTCAAGGTATGTAGGTACTATTGGCTATGGCTGCCATAAACTGTCAAGTGAAGATAGAGATGAAAAATGAGGTCATAAGTTAGCATTGAGTTGGATTGAAGTTGAGAAGGCTTGAGAGAGCGGAGAGGAGAGATAGATTGAGCTAGGCCATCTCAGCTGAGCTTTGATACCATGTCAAAAGAGCGGATCTAGAGCTTTGATACCATGTCAAAAGAGCGGATCTAGAGCTAGGCCATCTCAGATGAGCTTTGATACCATGTCAAAAGAGCGGATCTAGAGCATGGCTATGGTGGTTTGAAGAGATAGAGTGAACTCATGAAGACATAGAGTTGAAGATAGAATGTCACACAAGTGAATTAGGTTCCAAGATTGATTAGTTTGGACTCATAAACACAGTCTTGTGTGGTTGGAGAATGACTTCAGACTCTAAACTGAAAGAAAAAAAGTACCATCATATTGCATTACTCATCTTGCAAGTACAATGCTTTATAGTAGTTGGGTTGTTCCAGAGTTCTCCTCACTGTGTATATGGGATTCAGGACATCTCTTTCTAGAGCATGCATCATTTGTCATTTCTCAACATGGATTTCTCCTATACTTTTTCTTTCCCATTTTCTCTGTGCTTGTCATCGCACATCTTATGGCACTGTGGCTGTATATGTCCTGCTTTCCCACAATAATGGCATGTAATGTCCACAGGACTTGCTGCATCCACGTGACTTAGACTAGGACCTCTGAGAGTCCTTCCCATGATGATCATTATCTTTCTTTCCACTTTTGCCACCTCTAACGTATAAACCATGTGAACTATTGTGGGAAGCATCATTGTTTTTCCCGTTAATTTCTTCAGTCAAAAGAGCACTCTCTACATCTTGCAATTTCAAGTCATCAAGTTTGTTGGTACAGATCGCAGAAGCGAAATACATCCCAAAACTTAGGTAAACTGCCAAGCAAAAACAAAGGATGCAAATTATCCTAAAACTCAATACCCTATTGAAGCAGATTCTTCATGATGGAATGAAACTAGCTAAAGTAAGCAGACAATGGGTTCCCCTCCTTCATGGAGAGATCCATCAACTGTTTAAGCCACCAATACATCTGTGAAGCAAGGCTCTTCTTTGCATAAAGTTCCTGAATCTTTTCCATAGATTCCAGCACTCTGATATTCATCTTCAACAACATTATTATGAACCTCTTCAAAGAGTGATAAAATGATAGTGGATTTGCATAGTGTATCTAAATCATCCCAGTCATCATCATCCATATTCTTGGGTTTAATACCTTTGTTTCTTAGTGGCTTAATCTACAATTTCTGCACCAAAACCTGCCATATTTGAGACTTCCAGTAGCCATAGTTAGTGCCATCCAACTTGGTGATGTTAAATAAAGTCATATCTTTGAGATGACCAACATAATGAGTCAAATAGAGGCATACTATGCAGAGAAACTGCTAAGATGACCATAGCATGCATACGGACTCACATACCCCAATATAGAAGTTTACAAGGGTGATTTCATTACTATTGTTGAGTGAGATCAGCTCATTTGTGCTCGACAATATGGCTTGCACCAAGTAAATACACAGCATCCTTGCAACATTAAGTGCCATATTCACAAGTCACTAACTTTTGGGTCTCTATAGTAAATTAAAACAGGTGTTTAAGTATAATTGAAAAACCTAAATCTACCAATTTCAAGTGAATTTTCTTCTTGTGAATATTGGTCCTCTTTGTCCTTGAGAATTTGCATTTTCAAAGTGATCATGGCATTATTGGGATGGTTGTTCAACCTCATATTGGTTGCTAGTGGGTATTCCTCTTTGTCCTATAATGCCTTGGAAATTTGAATTAACTTGCTTATGCCCTTTCTCTATTTTAATTTTCCCCCATTTGAAAGGCCATTCATTGCACTATTCAGGATGAGATTTTTTTTTTGCAATTCTATCAATGACATATAGTTTGGTTTCTCTATTAGGTAGTCTCTTATTTGCTATGTAGACTTGTAAATGACTTGTATACACGATTTCAATGTTGTAAAAACTATTGGTAGCCTTGTGGGATTTGCAAATACCTTGTAGGACCTATGTGTGCTTTTTCAAAACTTATAAATGCCTTATAGCACTTGTGAAGACCCTGTCTCTATTTGTAATAACCTATCAATTCCCTACAGGAACTTGTAATTGCCCTATTTCTTCAAGATATCTTCTACTTTTCCTTCAATTTGAGTCCTCCATATGGTGTATCTATGTGAGGGATAAAATAATAGATAAGGCTCCTCACGTTGGCTTCGAACCACCAAGGGGAGTGCAAATTTCCTCTTCAAGTTGGGTTGTGCACCCCTTCAATATCTTTGCTAACAAGGTCGGGTCACCTCTCTTTTTCCATTACCTCCCTCAACATCTGTCTTTTTCCTTGATAGGAATAATGGACATAGATAGAAATTTGAAGATTCAAAATGCATTGGGATAGGGAATACCTCAACAATCAATGACTCACTGATTTCCTTATATAATTTTCAAAGGAACAACCATTAAAAATCAAATATTAAATCAATCTATAGGTTTAAGATTGATTTAAGCATAAATATAAATGGATATTCCTATGATTGGATTTTTAATTTAAATTTCAATAATCATCAATTCTAACAATGAAAAGATTATGGATAGAGGCAAATATTGAATAAATATCTCTTCGAGCAAGCATATTAGAGCTTTAACAATAGGATATGAGAGATTCAGAGAGAGATTTAAAGGAATACCTCTTCAAATGAATAGATGAAAGCTTGAAGATGTCCAACACCAATAATTCCTTGATCTCTTGGTTATGGGGCCTCAATGGCAACTCCAAAGTATTGTTGCAATGCTCCATAACAATATTGAATCTTTCGGTGTGGAAGAATGGACTGAAATCAAGCTACTTTGCTCAAAATCTTACTCCATAACCAATGTTGATTGCAAGAATGCCTTTAATCTTCACAAACTTGATGCTCTCTTTAAGATTATTGATGTATATTGACCAAAGAAGCTGTAGATGAAGCCTTGTTGAAGGATTCAAAGCTTGATGCTAAGGTTAACGACTACCCTTGCTTTGAATAGGTTCTCAAAGAGAATGAATATGCCAAGAAGAGTGAAAATGGAGCTCAAGGCTAATTAAATAAGTTGCCAAGATGAAGTGGATGACTCAAGAAATGATCTTGAAGATGATTAATGTGTTAGATCTTATCAACAAGGGGTCCAAAAAAATGCACCAAAATTTTGCAGGGGCTATCACCAAGGTCATATTTTAGCTATCCCACTCAATATAGTTGTTAGCAAGCTCAAAGAACCTCAAGAAGGTCCTTGAGTAGTCCATTTTTGTTGGTGGAAGATAAAGATCAAGAAATGAAATGGAGTTCTCTTGCCACACATTCCATGGAAGCTTGAAAGAAAGAGGAAAGAAGGCCAATCTAAAAAATAACTGTTACTTTCACCCTTCTCCAACTTCAATGGACCTTTTTCCTGAAGTTTCTATTAAAATGGCTTGAAATTGATGCAATCTACTATTTTAGTCTTGACACATCCAAAATTTATCCAAAGCTCATATCAAAGCTTTTAAGAATGGATGCTTGCTACCTGTGGTAGACCTCTAGTCACTGTAATGCTCCATCTCAACACTTGTACCTACTATACCTAAAATAGGGTAAGAGAGAGATGAAAGAAAACTTACTCAACATTTGTGCTTCGATACCACTTATTGGAAGAGAGACTGGAGAGGAGAGAAGATTTTAAAGTAGAGAGAAAGAGAAGAGAGAGACTGATATACGAGAGAGAAAGATAAAAAGAAGATAGAGAAGGTAAAGGAAGCTATGAAAGCTATGGAAGAAGGTTGAAAAATGTAAGAGACTTTGATTATTGTTGAATGATAAAAAAGGTAACCATTTTACATCTTTTATACCATACTAGTGTAGCTGCAAGTTTCCACTTCTTTACATGCTATTTTTGTAAATATATATTTCATTGTATGCACTTCAACTAATTAACAATTTCAATGTACAATACAAAATATACAGTGTGGCGTGATCGCAGGGACGACATTTTTGTGTCGAGTGTATCGACAAAATGCACTCCACAACGAATTGTGGTATCATGGCAAAGTTTAAGCAAGAGAGACAATAGCGAGCCACAGATCCAAACACCGTTATAGAAGAGATGGAGTATTTTGGGAACTTGCAAAATATTATCACGGTGGATTACCGTAGCTTCTCCATAATCCTATTCGATGTGCAGTGGTTCAAAGTGGTACTAGCAGGAGCTGAGATAACTGTTCGACGAGGTTCATCTGGATTTCTCAAAATAGATTTTGAAAAAAGATAGATGAATTCGTGAGACACATTTGTATTGCCGGCCCATTGTGAACACGTGCATGAACTCATGTTTTTTTAAATTGTATTAGGACATGGTATATATCACAAATGTTAAATCTCTCTTGTATGTGATTTTGAATATATAATTTTCTATCCATACCCTTGACAACCTCGATGGTGGTATATTGTACCTTCAGCTCCCCAAAGAGCGAGAGTATATGATGAAAGCAATGTTCCTAGCGTAGATGAGGACAATATGCAGATAGAGGGGTTGATATTACAAGGGGTGGAGGCTGCCCAAAGCTTGGAGCATGTAGAGGAGGCAAAATCGGGTAACAATGACGAAAAGACAGGAGACCAAGAATTCTTTGAGAACGAGGTGGACTCATTCTTTTGTGGTGACCTTTCTATCAACCTTCCAATGTATGCGGAGTTGTGTCAAGAGATTGACATGGACCATAGGCTACATCATACTTGGAGCATCCACCTACTCAGTTCATTGATGAATCGCTTATAAGGGTACTCTAGAATATGCATTTTAAGTAAGATCATTTTTTTAAGAGTTATATTACCGTGCTTTGCTTGAATCTTTATATTGATTATACTAACATCAATTTTTGTATGTGCAGGTGACCTTTGTGGATATTTGGATAGCATGATGAGTTAAGGGATGAGCAATGAGGAGCTATAGGAGATCTTCACACATATGTCTCCACATTAGATGGCCCATTTCAGAGATATGGCGAACCAAGAGCTATCTTGGACACCATCAAGCTGTTCCATTAGATCTACTTCGGCACGCTTTGATGCTTCGGTTTCCAGTAGACAAGGTTGACACTCCAGACTTGGGGCGAGACAGAGGGAGTGTTTCTGGGGGATGCTACGGAGACATGGATGCAGTGAGCATGCGGTCGGTGGCTCGAGATATAGGTGCTACTCCTCCTCGCTCTCGTGTAGGTTCGAGAGATGGTGGCTGAAGTGGTTGTTGTGGAGGTACCGACGTAGTGTCTCTGTCTCATCGTTCTACTGGAGTTGCATCACCTGTGCGATTTGTCACACCTGTGGGGACGTCTACTCCAGTCACTTCAGCTTTTGCTCAATCGTCCACAGGTGGCACCCCTATGGGTGCTACTCTAAGAGATATTACCCCCGTGGGTATACTAGATGTACAAGGGTCTCTTGGATATGCCCAGGAGCGTGGTCGTAGGTAGGAGAGGACATATCTTAAACATACCCTAGAGAGGTATGGATACCTTGTAGATGTCAGGACATGCGCCCTCATCATGAATGATGAGAGGAGGAGGGTGATGGCTTGTATGAGAGAGTTGTGTCAACAAGTTTTTCAGCACAATATCTTGGATCATTGGAAAAACATATTGGAGGGGAGAAAGGACTACATAGTAGCATCCTTGCATGAGGAGTTTCCAGTACCCACCACAGCAGATCGGTTTTTCACAGAGGCTGAATGATGGAGTGCATGTGTGCATACATGTCACACAGACGATCGAATGCACGCAAGGCACTTAAGAGTGGGGCCTCAAAGCTCGAGTGGCTAGACGTAGATGACTAGTGCCGACTTAGGGAGGAGGCTACAGATTCTCCAAGACACGTTGGAGAAAGCAGCGTGAGGTAGTGTTGGAAAACAGAGTTGTAGCATTGGAATGTGTGCACAAGAGGGAGAAGAGAGCTCAAAGTACAAGAACAAAATCTTGCTTACTAAGTTGCTTAGGGTACAACTTGGGTACACTCTCCCACGCATGATAGTGATCCATAGGCTGTTTATATAGCCTTTGCCAAGCTAGGGTTAGGGTTTCCCCTGCCCCTAGGGCTATTCACACTCATCTGCCCTTATACTCCCTTGCTTATAGTGGGTTCCTATGCCTGTCTTCTAACACCCCCCCTCAATGCCAGGGTGGCATTGGATTACAAAGCATGTAAGAGGTTGCCCCCTTCTTGGGATGCCTTTATAAATCATGCTTACAAGGTTGTTTTAGGTAGATGATTTAAAGAGTCAAAACAATCGATCTTCAGATGGATTGGAGACATAGTTGGCCACCAATTCTTTGGGTATATCAAGAGTGTTGGGGCATTTACATTTCATCTTCTCGGGATACTTCTTCTAGCAGTTGTTTACAAGATGTCCTTTTTTCTTACAGAAAGAACATCTAGTGAGAGCTGTATGTACCAATACTTAATCACGGGAAGTTGAAGTTGCCTGACTGTTGTTGCTTTCTTTGTCGTTCCTCTTTTCTTAATCCAAACAGGATTGAATGGTACTTGCCAATGTAGGATCTGGAATGTTGGTGAGAATGGTTACAAGAGTAGGAAACACTTGTTTTACAGCTTTTAGGAGAATAGCAATAGCATCTTCTTCATGTATTGGAGCTTGTACAGAGGTAAGCTGTGCCATAAGTCCCTTCATATGGGAGATGAATTTTCCCAAATCTTCTCCTGATCGATATTCCAAGCTAAAGAATTCAATTTTAAGGAAGATTTTAGTATTTTTACCAGTGGCTCCATATAGCTTTTCAAGCTCATCCCATTTTTCTTTAGCAGTGTTTAGTTGATCAACATGATGAATCAGGGATTCATCTAAGTGTAACATTATAATTGCTTGAGTGCGTTGGTCATCCTCTATATCAACTAGATTTGCAGAGTTTACAGCTCTACTGCCTTGAATGAGAAGCCAATACCCTCTCTCCATCATTTTGTATTTTATAAGTATCTGCCATGGGTGGAAATCTTTGCATCAAACTTTCGAATTTGAGGACGGACATCAGTATATGTTGTGGTCATTGGGAAGGTCTTACCACTTGTTAGGACAAGGGCGATGTCTAGTCCCTTACTATTTTTCCACTGAATGATGCAGAAGCAAATTAGACAATTTGAAATCAAAGTTGCAATGAAGAGAAAGGCTGAAAATCATATAAATGTAATATTTCAAAGTATGATTGTGGTGGTCCTTTCTTGTGTGCAAACTTCTTCCGAGGTTTAATAGTCTTTTTAGGTTTTAATGAAGTAAACCTAGACTGGACTTCAGGCTCCTCCTTGTGGTATGGCTTAGTGGATGAAGCTTGTGTTGGACAAGGTTTGTCTATGATCTCAATGCTTGTTGTTGATGATTTCGAGAAGAGTAAAATGACACTCATCCTTTTGATTTCATTGACGAGTGTACTTGAAACAAAGTTACTCATGGTATGCAATACACTTCTAGTGTATGATGGTCTATGTGTTTATAATTGTACACATAACCTTACAACAATATACGAAGAGAAATAAAAAACTCACTAGATTTTAGTGAATGCCCAGCAAGCAAATGATTAGATGATTCATGATTAGTGTTTAGAAACACTAATGTCAAGCTTAGTGAAGTGCTTGAATGGAACCCGATTGGAAGTTGGCTTTCCAATGCACTTAGTGATGTCCATTGAGCATGCCCAAGAGCTTTTGAATCTGGAATAAGTTTTAGAGATTATGATTCAGTGATTAGAATCACTCTTAATGAAGCTCAGAGTGAAAAAATGACAAAATGTCAAGCTTAGAGCTTGCTGGCTATGGCTGCCACAAGATACACAGTTAGGATTTGGTAGAGATCTCTCTCTGTGTGAGGAATTTCTGGAAGCCCTCTTGTGGGAGAATGGCCCACTAGGGGGGCTATTAAAGCCCCAAGATAGCCGACATTAATGCGCCCTGTATCAGACGTGCTTCAGCTCGAACTAGTCGCGTGCAAAATCTGCACCAAATCTGGAAAACACACAATGTCAGCTCCTCCGTCAACTAATGTCCGCCTCTGTTGCTCCAGGTTGAGTCGCCCTGGGATAGACAAGAAGTTCCTAGAAGAAACCAGAAGGAGATATGGCCTCCTTTGTCCTTCCCAAGTCCTCCAATGGAGGTAGGTTGCAGGCAGCTATGGAGGAAAGAAGGATAAGATGAAGGAAATGATAGCTCATGTGCACTTAGTGGTAGCTGAGGGTATAGAAAGCTGAGGGGATCAAAGGAGGCTCTGATACCATGTTAGAAAACAGAGTTGCAGCATTGGAATGTGTGCACAAGAGGGAGAAGAGAGCTCAAAGTACAAGAACAAAATCTTGCTTACTAAGTTGCTTAGGATACAACTTGGATACACTCTCCCACACATGATAGTGACCCATAGGCTGTTTATATAGCCTTTGCCAAGCTAGGGTTAGGGTTTCCCCTGCCCCTAGGGCTATTCACACTCATCTGTCCTTATACTCCCTTGCTTATAGTGGGTTCCTATGCCTATCTTCTAACAGGTAGCAAGGGCATGACTGGAGGTAGTGGAGGTAGGAGTGGCTCATCATCTTGGGAGTGGCAGCCATAGGACTTATGTGAAGGACTTTGTAAGTTTTTCCTTTGTTCTTCTCGCTTATTTTTTTGCAATATCACTTGTATTAACAATCGTGTTTCTAACGATTGTATTTTATTATTTTGTTTTCTTTGCAGCACTCCATTACAAACTGTGATCCCATCAGCCTAGAGACTCGATATGCAGAGAGACAAGGTCTCACTATATTGATCGATAGATTATATACACACAGCGGCCCAATAAGTCACTCATCTTTCTTGTCAGTAGTTGCTAATTTCACTTAAAATGCATTATTGTCTGGTGGACTGATGTGCAGTTTTTTCTTTTTGCAGAGTCCATTTGATGCTCCTTTGTGGCGGGATGAGCTTTCAGATGGCAAGGATCTATAGCTCGCGCTTGGATCCGTGGAGCACATATCCTCTTCTTTTTTGGTCCTGTGATTTATGTAGGCATTTTCTATGCACTATGTTATTATCATCCTTTGTATCTTGCCATGATTCCATGAGCGCTTTCATTAAGCAATCTTTTATTTATTTTATGTATCAGTCTTGTGGATTCAAGTACACTTTGCCTTCATTTTGATGTGTCACCATTGTACACCTTACTATAACCCTTTTGTATGGCCCAAATACAACACATAGTGCTACATACTTGCTGCCCTACCACATTTTTTTTTTCTATGTAACCATCGCTATTAGCATCATAGTTTGCGTCATAAATCATCGCTATTTGCGTCACTATCAATGTTGCTCTGTGGAGTCACTAATACCGACGTGTTTAGCGATGATGGGGGCAATTTTTTTTATAAACATTTTCATCGCTTTGAACATCGGTATAAGGCTAGTATCTTGTAGTGCATCTTATATAATTAATGACATTTACATAAGTTATTGACTAGTTAAAGTATTGGATCATAAACTTAATAATTAAATGTACAAGTTTCTTTTTAAAAGATGAACACAAAATAATTTACACACAATCCTAGTAGAGATTGCAAATTAAGAAATAGAATAAATATTATAAAAGGTAACACAGTATTAGATAGGACACTTGAAATTTATATAGGTAACATGTACTCCCTTCTCATTCAAGCAATACAAAAAAAACTTGTATCAATATATGTACCCATAATCACTTTAATTCTTTGTCTTGAGAAAAAATAAATGCAACTGATACAATAATAAAGATTACTAGAGGATTTCAGTTTGAATGAACAAATAGGCCGCTTTTGATAGTATGCTTAACATGTCAATCGTTGCTTGAGATAAGCAAACATGTCAAGTAGCAAACTCATGGGACATTTTTTTTCTTCAAGATTTGCAATTGCAAAAAAGAGCCAGTTCTATTACATGGAACATCGTGTGATTAGGAAGCAATAAAGAGAGAGAGTGTGTGTGTATGAGAATAGGGCTTGGGAATAAACATGTTCCTATCATCCTAGAGCTAACTAAGTTTCGGAAAAGCCTTCTCAAGAATGGTATGATAACTAAAATTTTATTCTTGAAGAGATATACAAATCTAGCTACAAGTTTGCAAGAGCATGATGAAACAAGTAGTTGTGAGTTCACAATGTCAAAAGCCTTCTCAATGCAAGGTTAGAAAGATTCATGCAGCATTTGAATTTGCATGGCTAATCTTTTTCGAATGCCATGTGAAAGTGAGTGTGCATGTACATGCATGTGTGTGTGTGGGTCACTGTGTATGTGTGACCATTTAGCCGAGAGAGAGAGAGTGTGTGTGTGTGTGCGCGCGCGTGTGGGTGAGATACATCCCCTATGGACACGTTATGGCAAGAGATAACCTGTAAAGCTTAGCTTTAATCTATATATCATGGGTTAGGCACGATTCAGCTATCCCGAGGTTACTGCAAAGCATTCATAAATCTATAACAGCAGCCCACCTTAGCCACCATTAAGCTGTGATCCCGAGATCAGTACAAAGCCTTCAAAAATCTATAGCAGCGGGCACCTGATTGTTTGTTATTATCAGTTTATCATCGTCACCTCTGGCTCTCACATTCGCAGATATATTTGGTGGGTGATCATCTCTGCCACAAGTGGTTAGTCTCAAGCAGCTAATAATTATTACAGTTGATCAGAAAGAGCTCCTCAATTTGTGGATTATATATTCAAATACTTGAAATTTTTACCACCTGTGTCTAATTATCAAATTATTGTTTCCACTTCTTGTAATTGGTCATTGTCAGAGAAGGTCCCTCATTCTTCCACTGTTTGCAATTGGTAATTTATCAGAAAGAGTCAGCTTTCCTGCATCTGTATCTGGCTGTGAATCAATAAAAGATCTCTGAGATTCCGCTTCCTAAATCTCATCCGATTTCTTATCCAAAGCTGTTTTGTTTTGATTTGCCCTCTGCCCAATTCGTCTTACAGCTAGCGATCATCGGAACCAGGAAACATGGCACACGATCACATAAACATCTCCACAACTGGCTTGTCTTGCTGTGACGGAACAGGACCTGGCTATGCTACACCCATCGATGCCATGGCTGGGCCTCGAGAGGAGATTGTTTATGTCACTGCTGTCTATACAGGTTTAGGGTTTTTGTTCCTTTTTGATGTCATTGGTTTATTCGTACTGGAATATGTGGCTCTCATTATGGCGTTGGCGATGCGCATGGTTTGCAAGGTGCTCATTGGAGGCACTTCTGTTTGCAGGCACTGGTAAAGGAAAGCCTGACTACTTGGCAACTGTGGATGTAGACCCCAAGTCAGCAACTTATTCTAGAGTGATTCACAGGCTACCTGTTAAGCATTTGGATGATGAACTGCATCATACTGGTTGGAACTCATGCAGCTCCTGCCATGGCAATCCCTCGGCACAAAGACGATATCTCATTCTTCCTTCCCTTGTGTGGGTATTGCATTCTTTGTTTGCATGTGTATGCATTCCCTTCCATTTAATCATTAGTGGTTTTATTGTTTATTCTTCATCCTTGATGTACTTTGTTGTGCGTGGAAATTTGAATACAGTGCTCTTGAATCATTTTTGACTGTACAGTTTCTAGAAGTTAATAAGCTGGACTAGTAACCAGTCCTTTACTGCTCTTCATGGGATCTGGTTATGCAGGTCAAGCAGAGTTTATGTAGTTGATACTTATGAAAACCCAAGAAAACCAGTTCTACATAAGGTGGTGGAACCTGAGGAGATCATTAAAAAAACTGGAATGGCCTTTCCACACACTTCTCATTGTCTAGATAATGGGATGGTTATGATATCCTGTATGGGAGATAAGGATGGAAATGCCGAGGGTGCCGGGTTTCTTCTTCTCGACTCAGAGTTTAACGTTAAAGGAAGGTTGGTCCAACTCCGTCAAGCCGAAAGTCTTAGATGCAATATGATTGGCAGGGTTAAAATATTCACTTGACATGTTTGCTTGAGAGCTTCTTGCCCCGCTGTCTGCAGGTGGGAGAAACCAGGACACAGTCCAACTTTTGGATATGACTTTTGGTATCAACCCCGGCACAAGACAATGATTAGCTCCTCGTGGGGAGCCCCTTCTGCATTTACAAAGGGTTTCAACCCTCAGCATGTCTCAGAAGGCTTGTATGGACGGCAATTATTTGTTTATGACTGGCCAGATGGTACATTGAAACAAACCTTGGACTTGGGAAACACAGGCCTGATACCATTGGAGGTAATGTGTGTTGCCAACTGGCACCCATATGCATGAGTTTTTAGCAGATATGTAAGAAGGAATGAGCTTCATCATGAAACAAACGTTTCCCAACTTGCTCACACTGAGGTCTTTTCAGGTGAGGTTTTTACACAATCCAGATAAGGCAGTCGGATTTGTAGCATGTGCTCTGAGCAGCACAATGGTTTGTTTTTTCAAGACCTCTGATGCCAGTTGGGATCACAAGGTACAGTATATTTCCAGTTGCCCTTAACCATCTGTTGCCATGGTAATCATCAGTAATGCTGAGAGTCATGCCTGACTTAGCAGATGTATTGTACTGGTCATTTTGAATATTAAAATGTTACTAGAAGTCAGATTTAGTGATCCAAAAGTGCAATTTATGGGGAAGTTCTCTCAATGGCGTTTTATAAAGTCGATGGTTGGAGAATTAGGCTTGTGCTATCTCAATAGGACTTCTGATTTCTGGCACTCTTTTAACTGTGAAGCTTCTTGTGGCAGGTTGCCATAACAGTCCCACCTGTTGAAGTCAAGAACTGGGTTCTACCTTCAATGCCAGGGCTTATAACTGACTTTGTTATCTCATTGGATGACCGTTTCATCTACTTTGTTAATTGGCTTCATGGGGATATCCGCCAATATAATATAGAGGATCCATTGAACCCAGTATTAGCTGGCCAATTGTGGGTAGGTGGAGTCTTTTACAAGGGGAGCAATGTTTTTAAAGTGGAAGGAAATGGTGAGCTTACTCAAATCAGTCTTCCAGAGTTGAAGGTAACTTTCCTTCCTGGTAGTGTACACTTGGTGCTTATAATTTATGGAATGAAACATTTGCTTCGATTCAATGTGTCATACAAACTCATACATTATTCAAGAGACTTCAGAGGCTTGCCTGATGATGTTGCAGGGGAGATCACTGTGTGGTGGTCCGCAGATGATACAACTCAGTCTTGATGGAAAGCGTCTCTATGTCACCAATTCACTTTTTAGTGCATGGGACAAACAATTCTATCCTGAACTGGTTGAGCAAGGATCTCACATGCTACAGATTGACTGTGACACAGAGAAGGGTGGCCTTTCATTGAACAAGGATTTCTTTGTTGATTTTGGAGATGAGCCAGATGGTCCTGCTCTAGCACATGAGGTTCGTTACCCCGGGGGAGACTGCACATCAGACATATGGATTTAGGTTACTACTGGCATAAATTCAGCCTGAAGTCCCATTATGATGCTCGAGTCATATGAACGTCAAAATTGAAACCCTTGTGTATCATGAATTTGTACATTATCACAGTATTACATAAGTCTTAAGTCATATGCTTGTTCATATTGACTGGTTGATGTCTGAGACGGTTAGGATCTCTTGTGGCTTTTGCAGTGCAGCTATTTAGAGGTGCTGTTTGTTGTATACAACATTTCACACTCCTAATGATGAGCTGGTGCTTCTTTTATTCAATTCTAGCAACTACATTCCCATTCAGGAAGTTTTTGTTCTTTATCCTGCAGCTGGGGCAGCAACAATTTCTTCTTTTTGTGTTTGCTCTTGCATTCAATACCTCAAATTTTCATTCAAGGATGAGCTGGTGCTTTTGAATTAAATCAAAAAATTAGATAGTTACTCATGGACAGTTATTGATCAGTACTTATATAGAAATTGCACGGCATAGTGGACAGAACTTGAGCAAGGAGTAGAGAACACAACAAATATGAGAAGAACAGAGACTACTTTAATTTCAACGAACTGATATAAAGATAGCTCTGTCCACTTGTGCTGTGCGTTTCCATTGTGAAGCTTAGATGGCGATCCAAACAGATGATAGGCGAAGAGCTTAAGGGTGGCTGGAAGAACTATGACTGAGTGAAAGATAGATTCGCAATGGCTTTAGAGGGGTCTTCCTTTTATAGCTTGGGAAGGTAGCCTGGTCAGCATATTCGACTATAATATGAAACTTTCTTGGTCGGCTAGGGAATGCAATATTTCCTTTATTGTCGGGTTTGGGGAGTTGTTTTCGGACTCTCATCCTAGTAACCCCTCTGAGAACCTCCCCCCGCGCGTGTGCCAAGGCCAACTTTCGTGGCTCCCGACCCCCAAAATAGGGGCGTCTAATAACTCCCACATCTCGCAACTTGATGTATTCTACTAGCATAACTACTTGATCTAACCCAAAGAATAGATCTACAAAGGTCACCTTTTTGCCATCCGGTGACATAGATCTCATTCAACATAGAAGCCATAATCCAAACAATGTTTGTGCTCACATATGGTTTCTTCTCATAATGGGGGCCTTACAACTTAGAGCAACATGAATCAGTAGTGGCATCTTACGAGGGTGGGACATTGAGTATATCTAGCACCTCTCCTCAATGTTCACCCTCATGTGAACTACATTCTTGGCTCAATGTCGAGTCTTTGAAGATAAATTTAAAGGAGATCTTTCGTAAGAGCTTTGGTGAAGATATTTGCTCTATTATTCTTCGTTGAGATGAGCTCTACTATTCCATCCTCAATCAAGTTACGGATATAGTGATACTAGATCTCGATGTGTTTGGTGTATGCATGAAAAACTGGATTTTTAGTAATGATGATGTAACTCTGATTGTCAGATCTTAGCATTGTTGAATCTTTATCTTGTACTTTCATATGCCATAGAATCCTCCTTAACCATGCTACTTCACATGTAGCAAAGTAAGCTATCTTATACTTTGCTTAGGTAGAAGACAATGCCACAGTTGGTTTTGTCTTATTTGATCGAAGAGGATTCTAGAACCTAAAGAGAGAATATTTAGAAACTAGTTTTCCTAGAATCAATGTCACCTACCTAATCTGAGTCACAATTTTCCATAAGAGCACTTCCGGAACTATATGTGATACCATAGTCTAAGAGTTTCCTTTAAGTATCTAAGCACTTACATCACATCTTTTCAACGACTTTCTTGTGGTTTGTTTGAGAACTTGCTCAAAACCCCAACAACAAAACTTATACTTGGCCTGGTGTTACACAAGTAGATGAGATTGTTAACCAACCTCATGTATCTCCCAATGTTTGCTAGTACTAATGTATCCTCAGTGGATAACTTTACATTGACCTTCATGGGTATAGCTATCTCCTTATACTTGGTCATGCCAAATACTTTTAAGATCTCCCATGCATGCTTCTTTGGAGAGAGAGAGATTTTGCCAGACTTTTCACCATCCATGTAAATATACAAGTTAGCATTTGAGACACATCTTTTGAAATTCAAGCATAAATTTATCTATTTGCTGGTACCATGCGGTAGGGGCTTGTTTCAACCCATACAATGCCTTCTTTAGCTTATAAACTTTGTTCTTAGAACGGGGGGCCTTAAACCCTGGTGGTTGAGCCACGTACACCTCCTTCTTGAGGTCACTATTCAAAAACACTGATTTAACACCCATTTGGTAAACTAGCCACTTCTTTTGAGTGGCCACTGTAAGTACTATGCGAATAGTGGTCATTCTAGCAGTTGGAGCAAATGATTCTTGAAAATCAAATCCTTCAATCTATGAAAATCCCTGTACAACTAATTTGGCTTTGTACTTTTCTAACCTACCATCAACCTTTTACTTTACCTTCCAGACAGACCCACTTGGTGTCAATAATCTTCCTCTTTTCTCGACAATCCACTAGCTCCCAAGTATCATTCTTCATTATGTTGTCATACTTAGCTTGCATAGTTGCTCTCATTGCTAGATTGACAAGTGCTTATTCCAAGTTTGTTGACTCCTTGGTCCATCTGTCTTTTCCTTAGTTGTGGTAGGCATGGGATTGCTACGACCATAGAGCTACTTCACCCATCACGACAATGACTTTTCCATGGTGTGATTGTAGGTTGGTGGACTTTTTTCTCATCATTCAAAGATGATGCTTCCTCTTCCTTGAGTTAGGGACATCTCTTGGGATAGGTTCATAGTGGATTAGTTATTCGTTGGATGATAAAGTGAAATAACTTATATTCTCATCCTCTACTATATGTGGTTGCTCCTTAAATACCACATCACAACTTGCTATGATCTTCTTTGTCTCTTGGTTATACAATTTGTAAGCCTTTTTCTCATCAGTATAATCCAAGAAGATACATTTTGTGTTTTTTGGATTTAACTTGTTTCTCTTATGCTTTGGAATATGTGCATAGCATTCATATTCAAAAGTTCTAAAATATGAGATAGATGGTTTCTTACCAAAATAGGCTTAATGAGGAGTTTTGCCTTTTAGAGTATGTGTAACTCCGATTGAGAATGTAGATTGCAGTATTAGCAACCTTTCCCCAAAATTGGTTAGGCAATCCTTTGCCCCTAAGCGCATGCACCTTGTTATTTTCACAATGGTGTGATTTTGGCGTTTAACAACACTATTTTGCTGAGATGTATGAGGCGTTGTACATTGACACTTAATCTCTTTGTCCTTGCAAAAGACTTCAAACTCCTTTGAGTTAAACTTACCACCACCATCTCTTTTAAACCTCTTCACACTTTGCCCAGTTTCATTCTCAATAAGTTTAGCCATTTTTTAAATTGACCGAAAGCTTGAACCTTATCATGAAGGAAGTACATCCACATCTTCCTACTATAGTTGTCGACAATCAACATAAAACACGAAGATTATCTCAAGGCTTTTGTAGGCATTTTACCGCACAAGTCAATATGTACCAACTCTAGAGGAGTCTTCTCTCTATTCTTGCTTTCTTGTGGAAATACCTTTCTCTATTGCTTGTCCATAATACAAGCTTCATATGGTTCCTTCATTTCAGATAATGTAGGTAGGTGAGTAACCATACCTTGCTTATGCATCTCCTTCAACACTGCAAAATCAATGTGAACAAATCTTTTATGCTAAAGTTTACTTATGCCCACACCAACGGTGGTTGTAAGAGCACCTAGCTCATACAGGTTGTTCCTTTTTCTCCTTTGCCGACAACTTTGCTAGCACAACTGATAATTTTTGCACCTGTCTTAGTGAACCTCACCTCGTGGGTCTAGATTCGTAGTAATAAAGAAAATAATACCTATGCCTTCAGCAGGGTATTTTGCATCCTTCCCAACCGTCACAGTGATGGATTCTTGCATAGACTTCATAGAACAATATAGACCTTTCTTATTGGTCATGTGACGAGAGACGCCACTATCCAATAACCATAAGTTAGTATTATATATTTCTTGCACCGAGGAACAAACTTACTTAATGTTCGCCATAAATAACTTCAACTCTACTTCAGTCATATTGGCTCTTGTTCTCTTTAGTCTTCATGGTGCCATTCTTTTCATCTGCCTTCTCTTGACACGATAATCTACAATTGCATGTCCATTCTTCTTGTAATAGAAGCACTCTCCTTGAAACATTTTCTTACCACACTTCTTATTTTGGTCATGGCTGGTAGAGAAACCACCTTTGCCTTTTGCATTAGCAGAGAATGCAACATCTCCACTGCTGCTACCTCTCGAGCTTTAAGCCTCAACTCCTCATCCATTAGTAGTGTACAAAATTCCTCAAACGTAAAATCTTGGAGTCTCACTTGAGTGTTTAGGGCAGTTACCAATCCATCAAACTTTGGTAGACAAATCTGAAGATACCTCCGAGCTAGCTCCTCACTAGTATTTTATATCCCAGTGCTAGCCATCAGGTTGCATATATTTTTAATCCAAGTGATCAATGCTTCAACTGTCTCTCCTTCAGCAAACTTCTCTGCTACTAGTTGATTTTCCACGTTTTGAATCCTTGTTTGATTTTTTGTTTTGTATTGACTCAATACATTCCAAGCCTCTAATGCCTTGATGGTTGTATGCTGAATCAAGGTTAAAACACTGTCAAAACAACTCGTAACTAACACACACAATGCATCTGCGTTTTTTTGTTTCCAAGCTCGTATCTCTAGAAGCTCATAAGAATTAAGGATAGTTGTGATTTTAAACTTTCACAATTAACTTGCCTTTACTAGAGGTTGATAGACAAATCCTTAGTGTTTGAATTGCCGATACAGCAGCAGCACCACATGATGCATCAATATTGCTACTTGATGCAGTAGACAACATTTCTTCTGATACCATGTAAAAATTACACGACATAGCAGACATAATTTGAGCAAGGAGTAGAGAATATACCATAAATATGAGAAGAATAGAGATTGGTTTAATTTCAAACGAACTAATATAAAGATAGCTTTGTCCACCTATGTGCTTCCACTGTGAAGCTTAGATGGTGATCCAGACAGATGATAGGTGAAGAGCTTAAGGGTAGTTGGAAGAACTCTGATTGGGTGAAAGATAAATTAGCCATAGCTTTAGAGGGGTCTTTCTTTTATAGCACGGAAAGGTAGTTTGGTCGGTATGTTCGGTCATAATGTGAACCTTCCCTAATCAGTTAGGAAATATTCTAAGGAATATTCATTTTACCGTGGCCAAGGGTATTGCCCAAGTTAGGAGGGCCAATAGCCCCCTTGAGACCCCCCAGCCAAGGGCCACTTCCATGGTCCCCGAACCCCAAAATAGGGGCCCCTGATAACTCCCACATCCTGTAACTTGATGCATTGTGTCTTGAGTTGCTACCATCGTAACTACTCTATCTAGTCCTAAGGATAGATCCACAAAGGTCATCTTTTTGCCATCCGGTCACATAGACCTCATTTGACATATAAGTCAGGACCTACCCAATGTCCGTGCTCACACATGACTTCTCCTCATAATGGGTGCCTTACAACTTAGATCACCATGGATCATTGGTAGCACCTTACGAGGGTAGGGCATTGAGTATATCTAACACTTAATCCACATGAGAGGTAAATTTTATTACCATTTTAGGTCAGTGTCGATACTACATGCATAGATGCATTTCATGCAGGATCAGAAAGGAAGAAACCTAAGCTTTTCATATGTTTAGCCTAATTTGTATTGTCTCATTGCTCCCCACATCCAAGGGTGTGAAGCTGCTACAACCCCAACATTGTACAAGAACCATATCATGCCCTTATATGGGGTTGGCATTCCAAGTTGACAGAGAGTTAGGTGATTCACCCCATGCTCACCTCAGCTCGTTGGAGACTTTTGCAAGATTCTCTCTAGACCAAGTGTACCTTAAGATTGTTTCACCCCATGCTCACCTCAGCTCGTTGGAGACTTTTGCAAGATTCTCTCTAGACCAAGTGTACCTTAAGATTGTTTCAAAGGTGCTCCTTTAGAAAAAATAGCACTATGTGGGGCAACTTTGACAAGTACCCTCTTGCTGTATCCATGCTAGCTAGCTGCACATGCAAGAGGGTGATGAAGTCAAGGCTACTTTCATGACTGATCGAGGGCTCTATCATTTCTTAGTGATGCCATTTGGGCTTACAAATGCTTCAACTACCTTCCAAAGCCTGATGAATAAGATTTTACAAACTTTTCTCTTTCAGTTTGTCTTGGTGTTCTTTGATGATATTCTAATCTATAGTAAGACTTTACAAGATCACTTGGCACATATGAGGAGGGTTTTTGATGTATTGAGACATCACAGGCTTTTTGCCAAGGAGAAGAAGTGTTCTTTCATACAGACTGAAGTGGAATACTTGGGACACATTGTCAGTGAAAAAGGAATACAGGCTGATCCCAAGAAGGTGCAACAGTGTATAAAAGATTGGCCAACACCCATTACTACTACCTCTCTTAGAGGATTTATTGGTTTATCTTCATTCTATCGCCAATTCATCAAGCATTATGCGTCTATTGCAGCTCCTTTGACTAATAGGTTGAAGAAGGAGGCTTTCTTTTGGGATGCTCTTGCAGATGGTAGCTTCAACCAGTTAAAGGGACTCCTTACCTCTGCTCCTATCTTAGTATGCCCGGACTTCTCCAAAGAATTTACCATACAGTGTGATGCTAGTGGTTGTGGCATTGGGACTATTTTGTTACAGGAGCATGGAGTGATTGCCTTTGAGAGCCATAAGCTTACAGATAAAGAAATGGCCATGAATGTTTATGACTAGGAGATGTTGGCTACCTTGCATGCAATTAAGAAGTGGCACCATTACTTGTATGGCAACCAATTCAAAGTACACAGTGATCATAGGGTTCGTAAGTATTTCCTTACTCAATCCAATCTTACTCCTAAGCAGTGTTGGTGGGTAGCTACATTACAGAATTATGATTTTGACATCACTCATACAAGGGGCAAAGACAATATAGTGGCTGATCCTCTTTCTCATATGTGGGCTTGCAAAGTTTCAACTATGATTGAATTGCACAATGATTGGATTGAAGAACTACATGTTGAGATATCGAGCTCCACTCGTGATATGCTAGGGTGACCGTTGTACATTTATGTTACCGACTTGTCAGTTGCAGATGCGGTTGGTACACCGCCCATGAATAATAGCTAGATGACAGCTATCCTTATCTACTCTAGTTCATGGCTCAATTAGTATGCCACCTTAGTTAGTTAAGTTTGGTTTTGAGACCCATATATAGGGTTCTTCTATTTCTATGTACTTGAGTTCTTTTTGGCTTACACAACTAAGAAGATGATCCACCCTTGTGTGTATTCCCCCATTGTGCAAGCAAGAAAGCTACAAGTGAGACTCCTTCCTTCTCTCCCACAATCTTGACATGGTATCGGAGCCTTGTTCGTGGTAAGAAGCTCAAGAAAGCAAGCCAAGTTCGCGGTGTTCTAGTAAGAGGACCAGTGTTGCTTTCATTTTTCTGTTTTGGGAGCAAGTCTCTGCAGCAGGTAGCACAGCCGGAAAGTGCAAGAGTGCATTGTCTCAGGTTGAGACACCCTTCGCGGTGAAGCAAGAGGGCAGTATATGCTGCGGGAAAGGCTTTAGCCCTCAGTGACCCTGTTTTTTTTGTTTGAGGCCATTTCGGGGCCTGTTTTGGAGGCGGAAGTTTTCTGCACGCACTCAGGAAAAGGCCCTGTTTTATGCTGTGCGACCACTGTTCTACAGATCGGTGAAAAGTTACTGTAGAAATTGCATTGTATGCCTGTGCGCAGAGACATTGGGAGTTACAGAATCATCCTTGTTTCTTGTTTATGCAAAATCGTCACTAGGAAGTGATTGTGTGGTCAAATACCACTTTTGCCAGTTTTGCAAATTTGCCCTTGTGAGGGTGAAGCTGTGTTTTTTGCAGTGACAGAATTTTTTGCAGTGTTCTGTAATGGCGTCTGATTCTCTTTCACAGATTGTAACTGAAAGCTTGACAAGAACAACTTCCAAGCATGGAAGTTTAGAATGACGAATTTCCTTATGGAAAAAGGATATTGGGAATTTGTTGCAGGAAATGAAGAAGAACCAGTTCTTTCTGATGTTTCCAATCAACAGCAAATGCAGGCATTTAAAGCATGGCATGAGAGAGCCAGGAAAGTTATGTACTGGCTGTCTATCAACATTTCAGACTCTATGATTGTGCATATTCAAGATGCAAGTACGCCAAAGGAGGCATGGGATACTTTGTCAAAAATGTATAGCACAAATACGCAAGCCAGGAAAATGCAGCTCAAGCAAGAGTTGCACAATGTGCAAAGAGAAAATATGAGCATCAATGACTACCACATGAAGGTGAAGAAGATTGCAGATGCACTTGCTTCCATTGGGTCGCCAGTGGAAGATGATGATTTAGTTTCTATGACCTTGAATGGTCTAGGAAAGGATTATGCACAGTTCCGAACATCCATTTCCGTGTGTGAAATATTTCCTGATTTTGAGGAGTTGATTGCTCTTCTAATTTCTGAGGAGCAGAGAAATAGTGGTGCATCTTCTTCAGAAGGAACTTCAAAAGAAGTTGTCATCTACTCAAATGCTGGAAGAGGTAGAGGCAGAGGTAGAGGAGGCCGATTTGGAGGCCGTTCTAGAAATCAAAATATGCAGCAAACTCAAGAAAACCAGTCCTATGGAGGAGGACGTGGTAACTCTAGAGGCAGGGGGAGCCAAAGAGGTCGTGATGGATGGCAAAGAGGCCAAAATGCAAACAGCAATGTTGAATGCTACTACTGTAGTAAAATGGGTCATATGGCTAAAGACTGCTATAAAAAGCAGAATGACATCATGAATGGAAAATTGCAACAAGGGAATTATGCATCCTCTAGTAGACAGGGTGATGATAGAAATGAGCATTCGTTTATGGTGTAGCACATGAACAATTCTGTGACAAGTGCAGAAGAAAGCAACGATGTATGGTATGTTGACTCAGGTGCATCAAACCACATGACATGTAATGCAGAATGGATGGAGGATGCAAGAAAAATGAAAAAACCACGATTTGTGGAGATTGGTGATGATACTGCACATCCTATTGTGCAGATTGGAAAAATTCATTTGTCTATGCAGGATGGGAAAAAGAAATACCTGTCCGATGTATTTCATGTCCCGAATATCACCAAGAATCTGGTTTCTATTAGTCAAATGGTTGAGCAGGGCTTGCAGGTCAGATTTAATCCTCATGGATGCTTTGTTGAGGATATGAAAAATAAAGGTCGCTTGATAGCAAAAGGAAAGAAGAAGGGCAGAATGTTTACGTTGGATGCAGACATGCCTGAATTGAGTGCAGCAATGTTTGCACATGGGACCATTGTAGTTGCAGATATTGATATCTGGCATAAACGCATTGGTCATGTTAATGTACAGTGACTTAAATCAATGCAGGCCCAAAATATTGTTGCAGGATTGCCTAAATTCAAGGTTGCAGAAATGCATAAGGTATGTGAAGCCTATCAATTTGGAAAACAGGCAAGGAAACTATTTTCTAGACATGTTCAAGAGAGTAAGAAGCTATTGGAATTAATCCACTCTGATGTGTGAACTACTAAAGCTGCATCTCTTGGAGGCTGTCATTATTTTGTCACTTTTATTGATGACTATAGCAGAAAAGTTTGGGTGTATTTTATGAAAAAGAAAAGTGAAGTTTTTGGGCATTTAAAAACTCTTAAAGCTATGGTTGAAAAAGAAACAGGCCTGCAAATAAAATGCCTAAGGTCAGATGGAGGAGGAGAGTACCTCTCAAATGAGTTTGCAAGGTTCTTGCAGGAGCATGGCATAAAGCAGTAATATTCATGTAGTCATACCCCACAACAAAATGGAATTGCAGAAAGGAAAAACAGGCATATTGGAGAGGTATCTTGTGCCATGCTCAACGAAACGACTTGCCAGATTTTTATTGGGCTGAAGCAGTTGCTACAACAGTCTACATAATGAACATGACTCCCACTGCAACAATACATGGGATGACTCCAGAGGAGAGGTATACTGGTAGGAAACTAGATATTTCTCATTTCAAAATTTTTGGTTGCATTGCCTATGTTCATGTACCGAATGAGTTGAGATCCAAGTTGGATCCAAAAGCTGAGAAGTGCATCTTTATTGGTTACTCTTTGCAGCAGAAAGGGTATAGATGCTATAACCCTTCTACTTGTAAGTTTACAGTGAGCAGAGACGTTTTTTATGAGATGAGTAGCTGGTATAAACCAGTAAATGTGATTGATGATGTAGATGCACAAAATGATAATGCTGCATAGAATTCACATCAGCAGTCACAAAATATTAGTGGACCTGGAGCGTCCTCTAGAGCAGTGGTTCACATTCTTCGCCATGGACAGGCAGATTGAGGTCAGGAGAATCTTCTCAAAGCAATGCAGATAGTGGTATTCAGGTGTCACGAAAAGGAAAAGAGAAGGTAGATCAGCCCATGTTTGATGTGAATGCAGGTCACTCTTATGTGGATGGTAAATCCAGTGGCTCAGAATAGAGCATTGATGATGAGTTGGGTATTCCTTCTATTGTTACACCTGGAGTAAGGAAGACCAGGGATGTTTTGAGAGCACCTGGGAGTGAATCTACTTTGCGTAGGTCTACCAGAGCTAGGTATCCTGTGGATAGGCTGAAATATGATGGATTTACAACCATTCACTATGCATATATGGTCAAAGTGATACAGGAACCAGAATCCACTTCTTTTGAGCAAGCCATGGGAAAAGAAAAATGGGAGAAAGCCATGGATGAATAAATGAATGCCTTGGAAGCAAATGCTACATGGGAATTGGTACCTTTGCCTAAAGGTAAGAATGCAATTGGCTGTAAGTGGGTTTATAAGGTGAAGCACAATGCAGATGGTTCTGTGAACAGATACAAGGCAAGATTAGTAGTCAAGGGGTATGCACAAACATATGGCATTGATTATGAAGAAACATTCAGTCTGGTTGCAAGGATGGCAACCGTAAGAGCAGTCATTGCTATGGCTGCATCAAAGGGATGGTCTTTACATCAGATGGATGTAAAGAATGCCTTCTTGCATGGTGTTTTGCAAGAAGAGGTCTATATGGAGCAGCCACCAGGTTATGTGCATGCTGTTCATCCTGAGTTTGTTTGCATGTTGAAGAAAGCCTTGTATGGCTTGAAGCAAGCACCTAGAGCATGGTCTGACAAGATAGGATAGTATCTTGTCACTATTGGCTTTCAGATTTCCAAGGCAGATTTTTCACTTTATGTGAGAAAAACAGAGAAAGGTATTATGCTACTTGTCATTTATGTTGATGATTTGATTATGACAGGTGACAGTGATAAAGATATCCTTCATGTGAAAATGCTATTAAAGCAGAAGTTTGAGATGAAGGATTTGGGAGAGCTGCGTTATTTCTTGGGCATTGAGGTGATTAGATCACCAAGTGGGATACAGCTCTTGCAGAGGCAGTATGGATTGGACATGCTGTCCAAATATGGGATGACAGGCTGTAAGCCTATTTCAGTTCCTTTGGAGCAGAATGTGAAGCTGAGCGCAGATGCAGGTGAGCTTCTGGAAGACCCTACTATGTACAGACGCATAGTAGGAAGTTTGATTTATATGACTATTACCAGGCCAGATTTGAGCTATGTTGTTGGATTGGTAAGTCAGTTTATGCAAGCTCCAAGGAAACCACATTTGGATGCGGCTAGATGTATACTCAGATATGTGAAGTCCACATTGCAGTATGGACTATTTTATGAGACTGGGGTTCATATACAGTTGCATGGATACACTGATGCTGATTGGGCTGGTAGTATTTCTGATAGACGATCTACCAGTGGATATGTGTTCTCTTTTGGGAGTGCTGCAGTCACTTGGAGCAGCAAGAAATAGCCTACAGTTGCCTTGTCGAGCACAGAGCCTGAGTACAGGGGTGCAGCAATGGTTGCATGTGAGGTAGCTTGGTTGCATAAGCTACTTTATGATATGCATCAGCCTACAGATGGGCCAGTTGTCATTTATTGTGACAACATGAGTAGCATACACTTGGCAAATAACCCAGTCTATCATGCTAGAACAAAGCACATTGAGGTGCATTATCACTATGTGCGGAAGAGGGTTTTACTAGGTCTTATTGATCTAGTTTATGTCAGCACAGAGGATCAGGTAGCTGACATATTCACGAAGGCATTGGGCGCAGAGAAGCTGCGCAAGCTCAAAGACCTGCTTGGTGTGCAGGAATTGGGATTGAGCTCGAGGGGGAGTGTTGAGATATCGAGCTCCACTCGTGATATGCCAGGGTGACCGTTGTACATTTATGCCAGGGTGACCGTTGTACACCGCCCATGAATAATAGCTAGATGACAGCTATCCTTATCTACTCTAGTTCGTGGCTCAGTTAGTACGCCACCTTAGTTAGTTGAGTTTGGTTTTGAGACCCATATATAGGGTTCTTCTATTTCTATGTACTTGAGTTCTTTTTGGCTTACACAACTAAGAAGAGAAAAACTGTTTTCAGCCTCCACCCTTGTGTGTATTCCCCCATTGTGCAAGCAAGAAAGCTACAAGTGAGACTCCTTCCTTCTCTCCCATAATCTTAACACTACAGGAGGCTTATCTTTTGGGAAGAATTCAGCCATATTTTTCAAAAATTATAACAATGTCTTATGGAAGAAAACTTGTATTACCAGTTCGAAAATGGCCTTATTTGGTTGAAAGGCAAGATTGTCATTCCCTCTACCTCTTCTTTTACAAGGAAAATTATGGAGGAACTATATTCTTCGACTTTAGTTGGATATTTAGGACTTTTGAAGACCTATGACAGGATCAGTAAAAGTTTCTATTGGAAAGGACTATGGAGAGATGTCAAGGACTTTGTTATGAAGTGTATACATTGTCAACAGAATAAGGACAACACCCATAAGCCAGGAGGTTTGTTGCAACCATTACCTATTCCTATAGGTAAATGGACTTATATCACTATGGATTTCATTACTGGCTTACATACTACCAAGAAGGGATGGAATATTATATATGTGGTAGTAGATAGACTCACCAAGGTAGCCCATTTTATTCCAACCAAGATCCGGTTTACTGCCTCTCAAGTGGCCAGTTAGTTTATGGAGCAGATTTTTAGACTACATGGATTACCGTAGGTGATTGTTCATGATAAAGACTCAAGGTTTATGAGTAACTTTTGGCAGGCAGTATTTACATCTATGGGCACTAAATTGGCTCCATTTATGACCTATCATCCACAAACTGATGGACAGACAGAAATAGTTAATAAATGGTTGGAGACTTATCTTCGCAATTTCTGTTATGATGTCCAAACTTCATGGGATTCTTGGTTACACTTGGTTGAGTTTTCTTATAACAATTTTACCCACGCTAGTATTGGAGTTTCACCCTTTGAGGCTCTGTATGGTTATAAGGTGCCCTTACCCACAGTCATCTCTAATGAAAGGATCAATCCTCATGGGAAGGAAGAGTTAGAAAGAATGCAAACACTTCTTCAACAATGCAAGATGAATCTTAGGAAAGCTCAAGACCAAATGAAGATGTATGCTGATGAGAAGTGGCGGCCTTTAGAGTTCCAAGAAGGAGAGTTTGTCTTACTTAAGGTGCCCAAGTCTAGGTACTCTACATTAAAAGATGGATCTAGTAATAAGCTTGCTCATAGGTTTGATGGCCCTTACCGGATCCTTAAGCATATTGGAGACTTGGCATACAGATTAGAGCTTCCCTCTTCCACAAAGTTCACAATGTCTTCCATGTTAGTCAGCTCTAGTCTTTTTATGGTGATCCAGTGAATATAGTTGATGGGCTGCCACCTATTGATGAAGAAGGTCTTATTCAGTACATCCCAGAGGCTATTATAGGTCAGTATGAGAAGAAGCTTCGATCTCATTCTATCGTGGAATATTTGATCAAATGGAGAGGTTTACCACCTGAGGAAGCTTCTTGGAGCCTGATTCTACATTGGATGAGTTTCCTTTCTTAAGGGATACATTGGTGGCTGAAGCCTATTGATTATGGAGCTAGTGATGATGCAGATAGGATCAGGACAGCACACTATTTTAGAATAATTTTTATCGTGCCTAATTTTTAGAATTAAGCTATCTACATGAGCTTAAAGTACTCTTCAAGAGCTCCGTTTTGATATATGGCAAGCTTCATTTCGACACTTCTACTAGAAGTTATGGTAGATTTGGTCTAGCAGGGTTTGTTTACATAACAAGATGTTTACTTCATTTTGAGATTATCTGTTGAAGATTTTATGGCTCCATATACTTTTGAAGTATTCCAAATTATGTATATAGCTGAGGCCTACTCTTGTTCTTCAATTTTAGTCTCTATGTTGGCCATTCTTCATTCATTTTTCCATTTGTAAAGCTGTAAAAACAGAGTAGTACTCTGTTCTATCCATCCTTTTCTAGTCTTTCAAGTTTGTTTTTTAGGACAAAAACTTTTGGGAAGGGATGGATTGTAAGAAGCTGAAAATAAGGATTTAGTGTAAAAAATAATATTGATATTATGCCATGCCACACTGACATTGGTATAAAAGGAGAGGACATGTAATTTTTCACATCTTTTGGACACATTAATATAATTACTGTCCTTCTCTACCATCTTGCTCACAGCTTCCATGGCTTCTCTCCCTTTCCTGTCTTTCTCTCTCCAAATCTAGTCTTTCTCTCTCCTCATCACTCTCTTTTCCTGCAGTCTTTCTCTCTCTTTTGCAATATTCTCTCTCCTCTTTCTCTCTCTAGTTCTCTCTCTCTGACACTTGTAAGGCAAAGAGACTTGCTTCAAGAGAGCTTCAAATAGAGATCCTTGACAAGATGTCTTTTGTAGAGCAAGAAATGAATTAAAAGAACATTGCTGTAGCTAAATCTCTGAATATGGCTGAAGATTTCAGCCCAAATCAGCCCAAAAAAACTTCCAAAATTCACCTTTGATGATAGCATAAACTTCCCCTAACATGGAGTGCATAGATCAACCAAATACAAGTGTTTATCACACCATAAGAAGAAATAGAGAAGAAAAGGGACATGTTGTCCACAAAATCACTGTGTGGGCTACCTATTTCAGCCCATATACATGGCATCTACATTCCAAGAAGACACTTTGATGAAGTACAAAAGAAATCCTATATTCAAGAACATGTCACAAGCAATAGATAGCTTGCAATAAGCATGTAAAAGTAGGTGAGAAGAAACCGTGTTCTTGGCTACCTATTTCAGCCCCAAGCATGCACATAGAGCAAACAAGATGCTCTCTTGATACCCCTTCCGCAATGCTTATGCAATATCAACTTGCATCAAGCATATCAATGCAACTAGGACCAATAAATGAACATGAAGAAGAGAAAGATAAGTGCTGCTACTCACAATCCTTTGTTTGGGCTAAAATATTCAGCCCACTTTTTCTTCACACAAACAAGTCATGAAGGCTTCTTGACACACCTCTCTTCAAGCTTCCACAATGGTAGATTGTAGTAAGCTTCCAAGAGCAAGAATGAGCTGTTTGTGACAAGATTAATCAATAAAGCAAGTAGATGAACTTTAACCCTTCAAATTATAGGTTTGGAAGAACAATAGCAGTTTTTATTCAACTCTTAAAGGACTCAAGAGAGTGAATTTGATGTCTCTCTTGACATGGGAGATCAGCCTCAGCATTTAGAGAAATACTTAGGTCAAGAATAAACCTTCTTCACGAATCCATAAGAGAGCTCTAGTATGTATGGGCTATTGCCCTTTAAATACACAGTTCTTGCCTTGTTTGGACAGCCACAAATACTGCTCTTTCTTTGCTATTACATGAATAAAAGTGCTACTTACTTGGCAAGGGATGAAGATTCCTCTGCTCCTTTACTCCCAAGCTTGAGTTGCATGGTAAAACTCCACTTTGTGTAGCACATACATGATTCGAATCTTGCAGATCATCTTCTCCCAGTTTGCACCCTTATTCAGTGCCAAAAATTGCACTGGCTCTCCTTATTTACGTATTCACTATCTCTTGCCAAAGTCTTGTTTCATATAAATCAATAAGGCATATACAATGTCACATGGGCATAGACTTAGTCAACTTCCTTCCTTATCTAAGTAATTTCTTATCATAATGAACTTATTACACACATGTTTTTGGATCAACACCTTCATAGTCTCATGTAGTTAGGACATGAGGTTTAGATCCAAGCTATATTATTGTCCAATAGCATATATATCATTTTATATGAAGCGGACTTATGAAACTTAAGCTTTCCAAGCCTAGGAAACACTTTGTAACTTACTCTTGTGTTTAGTCATCAAGGGCCTCATAAATGCAAATATTCAGCTTATTTGCATCCTGCACACAGAATCCCATGACACTCACCCCTTCCTAACTTGCACATCCTCCAACATGTGTCACTTTCTTGGATTTGCAACATTAAGAGAGATCTTTATTTGTCATGTCTTCATCTTCATCTTCTATTTCTTCTTCATCTTCCATATTTTCAAGTCCTTGACCTGCTTCTAAGTCTTGTAGTTCATAGGTAGATGCTTCTCTTTGTTTAAAGAGCTTGATCCGTTTTCCAGCTATTCGTACGTTCATGTTTGTTCCATCTAATTCAGCCAATGAGTAGGTAGCATTGTCATGTACTACCTTTACCACATACGGGCCAAACCAACGCTTTACCATCGTCCTAGAAGCAATGTATTGATTGTCTAGGTTGCTGTCCCATACAAGTATCCAGTCATTTTCTTAGATGTCTCTTGGTGGAAGTCGATGTTACCTATCAAACCATCATTTATTATTTAGTCTTACTATTTTGTAATAAAGCATAAATGCCTTAGTTTAGGGTAAGTATAAAAGGTGGAGGTGTAACATGTGAAGCATCTTTTGCCATTATACAACATTTCTTGTTTGAGGTCTCAACCTCCCACCATCTAAGAGGGTGAATACTCTTGGACACTATAGCTTGAGGTGCATACCTTGCTGCAGCCACTCATCATTTCAACATTGGTAACACCATTTCATGCCTAGCCACCTTGGCCATGGTTTCTTGGAATTTTATGTCTATTTCTTATATTTTCAGTTTAAAAGCTTACTATGGGAATTATCTTCTTTATGTTGGTATCAGAGCATGGATTTTGATCCATGGGAAGAGTCATTTTCATGGCGAATCTGGTTACAATTTAGGCACAGAGTAACTGGAGGACAAGAATTAGTTACAAGATTTGATTAAATTAAAATCGTGACTAGTTAAGGTCTCTGCAGTAAACCGTGACTAAATCTGATGGTCTTGAAGAATGTCTGAAGAAACAATGGCCCAATCATGGTCATTTTAGTGGTACATGGTCAATTATGGGCTATTTTGAAGGATCATGGACTTAACTGAAGCCTAAACAGGGTTGGAGAGGTTAAACTGTGGTTACTTTTTTGGAACAAGCTTCTTTCCTCTTTCTCAAGCTTTCTCTTCAAGTTGCCATGGAGGAAATTACTCCTCTCTCTCTCCCATTGTTTCTATCATCTATGCAACCTAGACAGGATCAAAGTAGGCATCCTTAGCTTCAGATTAAACACCTATTTGCTGGGATTTAATGAGGGATTCATCACGAAGTTGAGGGAGCATGCTGGTAGCATTTTATGCCATTTCTCATGCACCTAAATCTACCATTTAATCAAATGTTTGGTTGATTGGTGCCTACAAGCTCTTCCACAAGGATTATTGGAGCACAAAGGTGATGTACAAGGCATCAATGGCATTCTTCCTCCTCCTTTCTTCAAGATTGAAGCTCTCTTCAAACCCGAGCCATGGCTGAAAATGTATAGCATGAAGAATCCTCCAATTTCTTGAGGATTTGGCCTCTTCTTGACTTCTTCTAGCTTCCTAATAGCAAGGGCAAGCATCTACATTAAGCATTGGATAGACATTGAAGATTCCAAGCAAGATTGAAACGTTTTCTTCATCTCAGATTGGGGAAAACAGGGCAGCCATCAATCTTCATCAAATCTTGCTTCATTGAGGCTTCAATTCATGGGGCTTTTGTTGTCTACAACCCTGGAAGGTTCAATTGAAAGTATTCTTCAAAGATTGGGCTTACATTGAAGAGATTCTTCAAGTTTGAAAGCATTTTCAGCCTCTTGAACATGGCAATGTCTGAAAATTCATGGAATCTATGATTCTAATGAGAATCTACATTCATTAAAGCTCAAAGGATCTTCTCCAATAAGCTATTGTAGACTTCCATCAAATCATTGACTTCTTTTGATTGCATTGGAGCAATCTTATTGATCGGGAGCTGAAGATTACATGGGAGCAATCATATTGGACAAAGCCTTCTTGAAGTTGGTCTTATGATCTGAAATCTTGGTCTATTGATGGTGGTTTATTCTGAAGGTTGATTGGTTGGATTCATCTACTACTTTCCATCAACATTAAAGAGGTAATTCTATTGCTTTCAGCTTAATCTCTCTTTTTATCCAATTGTTGAACCAGTCCCATTGTTCATAAGAGAGATTGAGTGTAATAGAACCTCTTAATTCCTATTGAAGGCATGTAGAATTTAGCCCATGACTGATTATAATTTCTTGATGAGTTCTTTTCTTCCCATTCGAATGTTGAAGCTCAATTGATTGCATAAATGCTACTCACTGCCTACTTGACTTGGATTTTTGTTGGATGATTGAACATTGATGCTATAGGACTAAAATAATGATAAAAATGGTAAGTGGAAACATTGTAAAATAAGTGAGTCATTGCAAAAGGGTAATGCCCTATCCATAGCCCTTTCAATTCAGTCATTTCCCAATACCCACTTTCATTTCATTAAAGAATTCAAAGGCTTTTTCAGTCAATGCGTAGCCTCCTTGTTTGATTAGCCTTAGAGATTAAGACCCTGAAGGGGTGCACAACCCGGCTTGAGGTGGAACTTTTCACACCCCTCTTGTCTTGAAGCCCATGCAATTCTCAAATTTAGGTGTAGGTACGTTCCCCATTATCAGAGTTTGATACTAGTACAGCATTGATCAGCCATATTCTGGGTTCCATAAGTGGTTGAAGAACCATTGGAAGAGGTGCAAGGCATCTCCTCTTTTTAGGTTACCTACAAATGTTGGACAGAGTTTTTATAGATAAAATAGTAGGGTCTTCCTACAGGGTCAAACAGGGTACTTACAAGTGGTGGACAAGGTGCAGGAATTTCCTATTTAGGCCTGAAGATTCAATCACAGCAAATTCTGTCTTGATTCGAATAAAGAAGTTGATAGCTCCATTTTAAGAGGGGATCCTAAGATTCAATTTTAATGAAAAATTTTGGTGATGTGACATCAAGAGCTCAATCTATTGCTGATTTCTAACATTAGGTATGTTGAGACAGCACCCATACAACATATAGGGGGATACTGTTTGACATTGGTTCACCCAAAGTATCCAACCCAAGTCCATATCTTTTGAAATCTGGTATATCCCCATAATATAAGATTTCCATAGAGCTATTAAGCATTGGGATTGGTGCTATATTCTGAGAGAAATAGGGGATTAAGTGACAAATTGTCTACAACTACATCACTGTTTCCTAATGGCCAGGAATAAGAAGAAATATCTCATTATAGAGGCAATGAATGATGGTGTCAGATATTTTCAAGAGGATCAAGACTACACAACTGAATCCCATAATTTTGATCAAATAGATGAATAATTAAGCATTGGGATTGCTTATAGCACACATCAAGGACAACATGACATACATGAAGAGCATGCATGGAATGATTATCTCCTACTGTCAAAAGAGTTGGGACATATCAATGAAGGCCTTTCTAAGGATTTGAAGGCTTTGAATGAAGACTTAACACATATGAATCAAGGTTTGTTGCAAGGGATGGCACAAGTAAACCAAGGAATCTCTGATTTGCAGCAAAGCAATAAATCTTTATTCCAAGAGCTCATCTCAGCTATAAAGGAAATTGGAAGCAAGTCACAAAGAGAACCTCAAACTATTGAAGACTCCCATGCAATTCCCTTTGTTGGTAATCCTTCCCATCCAAGCAAAGAGAAGTCTCAGCCAATTATGCACACTTTTGAAAGGGGAGAACCATCTAGAGTGAGGGGCAACCATCATCCTTCACAAATTCATGGCATTCATACCCCAAGGCCTCAGTTTAGCAGTCCAAATGATATAATCATAGACATGAAGGGAATCACGACAACACTCGATGGGATAATGATTATCATGGATGTGACTCCTTCTACAAGACTTTTTATCATCTACCCTCAAATGCACAAAAAGGAAATGCAGTCAACAATCAAATTCATGAAGGTGGAAGGTATGATGAGAGAAGATCAGTCAATGACATCCCAAACCAAGAGCATGTTTCAAATGAACAACCTTCATCTCATGGTTTTGGGCCACCTACTTTTAGGAAAACTTCATGGAACAAAGATTCATGGAGACAATATTCT
This sequence comes from Lygodium microphyllum, assembly GCF_053477565.2. NCBI lineage: Eukaryota > Viridiplantae > Streptophyta > Polypodiopsida > Schizaeales > Lygodiaceae > Lygodium > Lygodium microphyllum. The sequence goes on from NC_141155.1 coordinate 79,838,968, forward strand.
CATGGGCAGCCATCTTACAATGACAAAAAATATAAGGAAAAGATAAATATCACTAATTTCAAAGGAAATAATGCTTCACCTTCGGAATGGGAGGAGTGGATCAATAAGCTTGAATTGTAGTTCGCCCTTTATCCTAGAAGTGAAGAAGCCAAGATTTATTTCACGGCCCTTCATCTTGAAGGTTACACTTATACTTGGTGGCGTTACATGCAAAAGATTGGGCAAAACTTTGACTCTTGGAAGGAGTTCAAGCAAGCAATGATTGATGTCGTTGTGTCTCCTTTGGAAAAACAAAGGCTTCAAAGAAGATGGTATGCATTTGCTCAAAGAGGAATGTCCGTTAGAGACTATTCCAACACCTACTTGAATCTTTCCATGTATGTTGAAGGTATTTCAGATTTTTCTAAGCTGAATAAATACATTTTTGGTCTTGATCCTGCCCTATCATCGGAGGTAGGAGCTCAACAACCAAGAATATTACATGAAGCCATACAATTGGCTGAAAGATACTCCTTGAAGTACAAAAGAGATGTAGGAAATTTCTAGCAAAGAAGTATGGCCAATAATATTTCCAATCAACCTACAAAGTATAGGCAAGTTTTCAACCAATCAAGAAACTTTTTTAGGCAAGAAAACAAAGGTTATAACAGTCAAAACAGTTATAACAACAAAGTGCCAACATTTCCCACTATTTATGCAGGGTGAAAATTTTGTATAGAAACAGGGGAAAATTTTCAAAAATGTGGCTGAGCTAAGAGGTACTTTTGCAAGAGCTGAAAAAGCTCCTAAACTGCCCCAAAATAGTTCTAACATCAACTTCATTCCTCATGATAAGCTTAGGAAAATGCATGCAAAAGGATTATGCTTCAAATGTGGGGAGAAGTGGTCACAAGATTATAAGCTGAAGTGTAAATCTAAGAACTCAAAAATCAACATGGTGATCACTCAAGAAATAGAAGTTGAAGAAGATGCATACCCAATGAATGAAGAGATTCATGAAGAAGAGAATGCCACCAACGAAGAATTCTATGATCCCATGGATGGATTTCCTTTTGATCCAGGTGGTATTCATGATTCTCATGCTTCCTTGTGTACCATCTCATATGATGCATGGACCGGTTGCAAAGGGAAAAATATACTTAGACTCAAAGGGTTCATTAATAGCAAGGTTGCACATATTTTAGTGGATACGTGCAGCACTCATAGCTTCGTCAACACCAAATCCTTGAATGGGCTGAAGTTGCTACCCATTAATATGGACTCTTCCTTGCAGATACAAGTTGCCAATGGTGCATATGAGTCTAGTAAAGAAGTGTGTCCATGCACTTCAATCGAGTTATCGCCCTCTTGCACAATAAAAGTAGACTTGATCACTTTGAATATGGGGCCTATTGACATTGTTATTGGATGTAATTGGCTGAAAACACTTGGAAAATTCACCTTGGACTTGGAGCAAATGCAAATGGGATTTAATTGGCAAGGACAGCACATAGAGTTGAAAGGTATAGACCACAAACAAATAGAACTCATCTCCATGAAGAAATTTCGAAAAAGAAATCAATGTGAAGTCATGCATCTTCACTCTTTTGCTTGCGAAAGTAGATGAAGGACAATCAACAAATCAGCCATCTTCTTCTTCAACGAAAAGGGATCCAAGATTGGAAGAGTTATTGGAGGAATACAAGGATTTATTTCAGCCACCATTATCTTTACCTCCAAAGCGAGAGGTTGACCATCCTATTGATTTGTTGTCTAATACAAAGCCCATCAACAAACCTCCCTATCGCTTGTCTAGGTTTGAAAGGGAAGAAGTGGAGTGACAAGTCAAAAAATTGCTGCAAATGGGTTCAATTCAGTAAAGTCAATCACTGTTTGCTTCTCCCATGCTCTTAATAAAAAAGAAGGATGGATCATTTCTCATGTGTATTAATTATTGGGATTTGAACAAGTCAACAGTCAAGAATAGGTATCCTATTCTCCGAATTGATGATCTTTTGGATTAACTTAAAGATGCCAAGGTCTTCACTAAAATAGATCTTCGATCGGGTTATCATCAAATTCGAATGAAGGAAGAAGATGAGTTCAAAACAGCCTTTAGGGTTGAAAGAGGGTTATACCACTTCTTTGTTATGCCATTTGGGCGTTCCAATGCACCCGCTACTTTTCAAGCCCTCATGAATAAAATATTGTAGACCTTCTTGTTCAAAATAGTCCTTGTTTTCTTTGATGATATCCTAATCTATAGCAAATCCAAGGATGCCACATTTGAAGCATATGAGAGAGGTCTTTGACACATTACGAAGACACACACTCTTTGCCAAGATGACGAAGTGTTCTTTCATGGAAGATGAAGTTAAATACTTAGGTCATGTTGTGGGAGAACAAGGGATTAGAGTGGACCCCAATAAGGTAAAATATGTTAAAGAATGGCCTACTCCTACGAATGCAATCTCTTTGAGAGGATTCCTTGGGTTATCATCCTTCTATAGAAGGCTCATCAAGAATTATGCTCATGTGGCGGCTCCATTGACGGATAGACTCAAAAAGGAAGCTTTCTTTTGGGACTCCATCACCGATCAAAGTTTCAATGAGCTGAAATCTCTTCTAATTTCAGCACCCATCCTTGTATGCCCAGATTTCTCTAAGGAGTTTATCATATGTGCGGATGCTTGCGGAAGAGGAATTGGGGCTGTTTTATGTCAAGATCATGGAGTCATAGCTTATGAGAGCCAAAAGCTTGATGACAAGGAGCATCAATTACATGTTTATGAGCAAGAGATGTTAGCAATATTGCATGCTATCAAAAAGTGGCATCATTACATCTATGGTAGCCATTTCAAGGTCAAAAGCAATCATCATGTACTGAAATACTTTCTTTCACAACCAAATTTATCTCCCAATGTAACGTGTCCGCTCATCCGCTTGTGGGACACATCTTAGCAGCCCATCAGGAAGAGGGTCTAGAAATCTCCGCCTGGCACTCACAAGGAATGTCACAAGGTTTGCGATCTAGGTCTTTCCAAGTCTGCCCCGAGCGGAAGTGTCCGGCCGTTCCCACTTAGGATCGACCTGAAGTCAAGGTTCCTTTCCAATCAGCAAGGTCTCTAGGAAGTAGCTAGTGTCGAGCTCTAGATGAACCACTTTGCGTAGAAACAACAGAGTCAAAGCAGATTCATGCTGCACTTGGTTCATGGAGAATGGAAAACGAGAGGGATGAGAAGCTCAACCTCTCTACCAAAGGCATAGTCCCATTCCTTTCCCCTAAAACAGCATAAATTGGGATTCTAACCCTACTAATGCTAGGTCTTCATAGTCTCGTTATCTCGTCTTTTGAGAAAAGTTCCCAGCTAACCGGGACCACCCTTCTATAGGATGGACCTAAGTCACGTCCACTGCACTTTTCTTAGTTTGCTTGGTTATCTAATTACCTATCACATTATGTTTTGACATGCAAAAGCAGCTTCCTTAATTAGTCAACTTAATCACTAGTTCCTTCACGTAACTTAGGCATTGACACAAAAACAATGTCAAGCAAATTTCTTTTTCTCAAATATATGTTCTTTATTTATCATAATTCCGGAGTACATCCAATATCATGCCTAAAGGCTATCCCAGCAATCTACATGATTGCTGCTCCAAGTTCTGCCCATAGACTAGTACACGGGCCTCAAGATCCCATCTCGAGTCACGTCGGCCTCTTGTATGGGATTCAGAGGCAAAGAATTTATGGCCAGAGCCTTCCCTCACACCCAAGCGTCCTCCCGCTCCAAGCAGCACCCACGGAGAGACCTCTCGCGGTGGGTTAGGTCCATATACCCGGCGCGGCTAACAACCCCCTTGGATAGGGCCAGGCAGACAGTCGGAGGTAACTGTTCCTGCCTCTCCCTCTAAGCTTTTAACCTGAAGCATTAAGGTTTTTCCTTGAATTAGTTCCTTGAGCAAAGAGATCAAATAACGTACCTAAGTGTACAATCACAAACATTTCGGAGGCCGTTTGTACGTCCAACTGCTAAGGTGTGACTCTTTTTTCCCGGATGCTCCCAGCATCCGATCTTGGATCGTTTGTGACTTGGTGAGATCCCAATAATCTCAAACAAGATCATGCAAGCAAATGTTCTTGGGAAGTTAATTTATTTTGACTTGCTCTTCACCTTGGGTTTTACCTTATGGTATCTTAACCCTAACCTAAAGCATTAACTGGTCAACCAAGGCAACGAACATGCCTTATTCACAACCCATCCAAGGGTCTTTTATTCTTCCAGTTCTAACCAAGTTCAGTTAACACACTTGGCAACTCAAGATTCTTCATCTAGGCCTTCAGGATACAGTCTAGATGCATGCGTCCCTCCCATCTCTCTTAGTGTGGTACTATGCAGGGTTTTCCAATCATCCTTACCCATCATGCACATGGTGCATTTAGTATATTTGTACATCCTAAATGATCCTTAACTCTTGAATACTTATTCCTAATGCACCAGATCTCATGTGACTTGCGTATATGAAAGTCTAGGTTTCTATCCATCGGTGCAACTGCATCTTACAAATGGAAACTAACATTTCATGTGTTTTTTTAAATCATGATTGCGAAGCATGAATTCTAAATGACTATTCATGCACTGAACTGGTTCAAAAGCTTTTATTTTATGTGAAATAATGCGAAAACCTTATCATTCTATGTGTGTAAAAGCTATCATTCCATGCATATAAACTTATGCGGACTTCGTGATTATTCTCTACCTCAATTTGTGGGTATTCTTAAAAATAGTGGCCCCATTAATCACAATGGCAACATGCACTAGCAAATCAACTTTAGGAAAGGTTATGTTGTAGTTCTCCCAAGATAGGAATGTCAATGTCGATGAAGTTTGGCTTCTTCTCCATTATGTTCCAAAGTAAGAAAATGTAATTTCTCTAAGGGTTAGCAAGAGGGGGAATGTAAAGAGGTCTACTCAAGCCCCTAGCAATGTTGGGAAAAAGATTCCATAAGTAGGCTAGGAGCTCCAAGACTTAGAAGAAGACTCCAATTTGGAGTATTTTTGGCATTACACTCTTATTACTAAATACCACCTTACCCCCTACCCCTATTATAGATCTACTCAACTTGGCATTATAATTTGAGAATCATGTGAAACAAGTTAGCCAAGTCAAGAGCTTTCAAAGCTTTCCTAGTAAAGAAAACCACTAACACTCTTATGTTAAAGTGCAATACATTGTGATTCATCATGTTTGCATCCAAGGTGACTCACTTAGCCATGCCATCCATTCTCTTATCCCTATTTTTGTCAAGAATTATTGCAAGTATTTTTGAAACTACTTGGGCATTGACTTGCAAATCTTATTGTCATGATGAACTCCAATGCTTAAATCTTTAGCTATCAAACTATGAGCTTTAGGATGGTTGCAAAATGAAGATTTGGCTTCCTACATTAAGAAGGCATGTCCCAATTAATGATATCAAGAATGAATAGCATATATTCAAATATATAAAATTGTATTCACGTTAGGAAAATATCATGAAACATTGATTGTGATGACTCTATCATTGTAATAAGAAAAATGGTAATAAAATAAAACACCATTCTTCTATGTAATGATCACTTGTCTCTATCATTCTAGCATATCTATATTGCTTTTTTCTACACTCCTTAATCTCCAATATCTCCACCTACCCCCTCTTTCTCTTACTTCTTCTCATTGGCTCCCCCCTCCATTGCAAATGTTATTGCCCTATCTCCATCCTCACCACATCGTTTCCAAAGCTTTCTCATTATGCAACACTGACCCCCCACACTGCCTCCATCACATCCCTACCTCAGGGTAGATGTTAATCAAGTCCTTTTGTTCTATTCACACACTAGAATTTGAGGACCCCACTTTGACAAAGCATTGATGAAAACCATTTTCACTCACCCTTCTACTCATGTTTATACTCTCTAAAGGAAGACATTTGTTACATGGAGTGAAGTGGAAATTTAATCTCTCAAAGACAACATATGTTACCTTGAGTGAAGACAATGGGATCTTCCATACTCAAAGTTCTAATGTGTATTGCCTATTTTCCCGCAATGGTTGGTTAAAAATGCTTAACTCTAGATTTTCTTGTGCATCAACTTGGGATGCTTCATTTTTTCCTCTAGCTATGTGATAGAGTTTGCCTGTGGTCCTATAGGCTCTTAGAGTTTCTTTTTTGTCTTTCCCTTCTTGGCTAGTGTAAGGGGGTTCACTATGCTATAGGGATCATTCTAATTGGCTCTCTTGACTTTGGCTCTATTTAGTCTTGTATGCTTAATTGAGTTTGTGTTTAAGATCTTGTCTTACATAGCTACCCTTAGAAGGTTCTAGGCAGTGTGCAAATGAAAGAGTTTCTCAATGCTATCTTAGGGTCAACTATTAGTACTTTGAACCAAATCATTCTCTTGACATATCATTTTTGAATGGAAAATCAAGTGCTTTTGAATAGACAAGACTAGGTGTGACAGTTTCATAAAAACATTAATGGAGAAATTTATGATACATTAGCCTATTTAGACTTTGACCATGTGCACCTTCTTTACTTGTATTATTTGATTTGGTGAATTTCTTTATGTTGCATATATGCACATGAAATTTTCATAATGCTAAACAAGTGCTAGACCTCACCATTTGCTTGTGGCATTAGGTGGGTAAGCGAGTATTGTTTTATAATTGGGAGGTTAGTGAGGCCATTGATGTAGTTCACTTTCCAGCTCATCGTCACAACTATGTGCTAGATGGCTTTGTCTATCCTATGGAGGTGCATGGGATTCCTACCAGGGTTGATGCTGAGAGATTGTTATTTTTTAACACATGATTGTTATTGTTTATGGGGTGCGGTGGTTTGGCATGGGCCAATGTAGAGGAGATGAGACGTTACATGTATTTAGAGCTAGATGATGCCCTCTATAGGGAGTATTTGTCCACCATAGCATGTGGACCAGTACCGTGCTGAGAGGGAGAGTGTTTTTTTTGAGAGACTCTAGACACTGTTTTTGTATTGGGGTTCAAGAGCTTTGACTTCGGAGATGGTAGAGATAAGAGAAGAGTTGAAGGTTTCAAGCCAAGTCCTTGAAAATTTAGCAGAGCTTTCAACTGCATGATCTTAGCAAAGATCACAAGAGTATTACCTCATAAGTTCTAACTCGAATCAAGCTTGCTTTCTTGACTGTAAGAGCAATCACAAATTATGAAATCAAGTAATGTATCACAATCAACTCTACATCCCATCATTCATACATGATGCCATAGCATGAATCAACTTTGCATGATTACATTCAATGTAGACTGTAAGGGGCAAAAGCTTATCAGTCAATTACAAGGCTTGTAGGGCAAATATACTTGCTTCAAGAGAGCTTCAAATAGAGATCCTTTGTCAAGATGTCTTCTGTAGAGCAAGAAATGAATTAAAAGAACACTATTGTAGCTAAATCTTTGAATATGGCTAAATATTTCAGCCCAAAAAAAAAATCCATAATTCACCTCTGATGATAGCATAAACTTCCCCTAACATGGAGTGCATAGATCAACCAAATACAAGTGCTTATCACACCATAAGAAGCAATAAAGAAGAAAAGGGACCCATTGTCCACAAAATCAGTGTGTGGGCTGCCTATTTCAGCCCATATACATGGGATCTACATTCCAAGAAGACACTTTGATGAAGTACAAAAGCAATCCTATATTCAAGAACATGTAACAAGCAATAGGTAGCTTGCAATAAGCATGTAGAAGTAGGAGAGAAGAAGGAAATCCTATTGCCCTTATTAGCCTGTTCTTGGCTACCTATTTCAGCCCCAAGCATGTACATAGAGCAAACAAGATGGTCTCTTGATACCTCTTCCGCAATGCTTATGCAATATCAATTTGCATCAAGCATATCAATGCAAATAGGACAAATAAATGAACATGAATCTTCAAGAAGAGAAAGATAAGTGTTGCTGCTCACAATCCTTTGTTTGGACTGAAATATTCATCCCACTTTCTTCACATAAACAAGTCAATAAGGCTTCTTGGCACACCTCTCTTCAAGCTTCCACAATGGTAGATTGCAGTAAGCTTCCAAGAGCAAGAATGAGCCCTTTGTGACAAGATTAATCAATAAAGCAAGTAGATGAACTTCAACCCTTCATATTATAGGTTTGGAAGACCAATAGCAGTCTTTATTCAACTCTTAAAGGACTCAAGAGAGTGATTTTATGTCTCTCTTGACATGGGAGATCAAACTCAACATTTAGAGGAATACTTAGGTCAAGAATAAACCTTCTTCAAGAATCCATAAGAGAGCTCTAGCATGTATGGGCTGTTGCCCTTTAAATACATAGTTCTTGCCTTGTTTGGACAGCCATAAATATTGCTCTTTCTTTGCTATTGCATGAATAAAAGTGCTACTTAGTTGGCAAGGGATGAAGGTTCCTCTGCTCCTTTACTCCCAAGCTTGAGTTGCATGGTAAAACTCCACTTTGTGTAGCACATACACGATTCGAATCCTGCAGATCGTCTTTTCCTAGCTTGCACCCTTATTTAGTGCCGAAAATTGTGATGGCTCTCCTGATTTACGTCTTCACTATCTCTTGCCAAAGTCTTGTTTCATATAAATCACATAAGGCATATACAATGTCACATGGGCATAGACTTAGTCAACTTCATTCCTTATCTAAGTGATTTCTCATCATAATGAACTTGTTACACACATGCTTTTGGATCAACACCTTCATAGTCTCATGTAGTCACGACATGAGGTTTACATCCAAACTACATTATTGTCCAATAACATATATATCATGTCATATGAAGTAGACTTATGAAACTTACGCTTTCCAAGCCTAGAAAACACCTTGTAACTTACTCTTGTGTTTAGTCATCAAGAGCCTCATGAACACAAATATTTAGCTTATTTGCATCCTGTGCACAGAATCCCATGAGAGTGTGATGCATCATCCTAATCTTCAATTTTCTTAGGTATTGAGCTTGATTCCTATAAGGAAGTATTACATAATTGGGGGATGGAGAACATACCAAAGGTGTTGCAAATCTTTGAGCCATCCTTTACCCATAACTCATTCATTCATAAAATTTATTGGGCTTGACTATATAGGTGGTATTGTAGTGACCATGACTCATGGTCCCCCCCTAGCAATCACCACCCTAGAGGTGGATATTGAATGCCTTTTATCTAATAACCTACCTATTGTATTGTAGCTCAAAATAGTGGAAGTTGAAGGTCACTATGGAATGCATAAACCCCTTGTGGTCTCCAAAAGTTAAGTATAGTTATAGTAATAATTATTTAGATGCATAATTGAAATTTGAGTTATTCTCTTGACTAAAAATTAACACTTTCTATGAATGTTTAAACATATAGGACTTATTTCTATGATAATGATAATTGTTAATAGAATTGAAGACTCATTTAAATAAGAATAGTGTTTATCGATTTGGCCATGGAAAGACTTTCATATCATAAACTATCCTAGATGATATATGAAATATAGATTATTACTTAGAAATGGATTTCCTAACTCTTAGGTGACAAAACAGATAAATATAGAAGTATAGGAAATGGTTGATTTAGTAAACTTAGAAAAAAATGTCATAGGGAAAGAAGGTAATCGAAGAAAGAAAATAATTGGTTTCCATAATTTAAAAAAATTAAAAAATTAGCAAAAAAAATCAAGCAAAGTCTTCTCGTAGAAAATTCAATAGCTGCAAAAAGGAAGAAGCAGGGAATGGAAATCCTTAGAAATTATTGGTTGTCAAAATCAAAGTCATTGAAAAATCTTTTCATTAAAGTTATAACTGGCTTTATAAATTATTGTTTTTAGTAGCATTAATTGCTCAAGAAATATTGATTGCAAAGGATTGGATGGTCCTACTTACCGCCTGCCTATCAGACACTCAAGATGAATGAATTCTTTGACCTCAAGCAGTTGGGAATGACATTGGAAGTGTACTATTATCGGTTTGTGACCCTGCAAAAGTACGCTCCTCACTTGTCAATGAAGCAACAAGTGGCGCGTTTCTACCAAGGTTTGAATTTCCCCCTTAATGAACAACTGGAAGCAATGAGACCTATGGACTTGGAAGATGCACTAGTAAGGGCACAACCTTTGGCAAAGGCTTACTCTAAGTTAAATAATAGGTTCAACAATAGATTTTCCTACTCCAAAAGAGCATAGGTAGGATATCAATAGCAAAGGAGTTATGATCAAGGACAACCTAATGCAGTCAATGCTTCTCAAAATCGTGGTGGCAGAGATAACAACACAAATAGAAACTGGAATAATGAGCCATGATGTTGGAGATGTAATTAGCCAGGTTATTTTTGCTTTGAATTCCCAAATAAAGGGACCAATGCCAATGCCAATGTCTCACAATATCCTCAAAGAAATGAGATGTTTAATAATAGAGGATATGGACGTGGAGCTAGGTGAGGAGCAGTGCGAGGAGCTAGTCATGGAATGGGGTAAGGAGTAGGCCGTGGAGCTGGAATCCGCGCATGTGCCATCACACTGGAAGAAGTGGATCCAACTATGGAAGAAGAAGTCGAGAGAGGATCCATTCACGCATCCGTGAATAATCAGGGCGCTGGACGACAATTTTTTGTCATCCAAACACCGGCAGAATATCAAGCTATTCCTTTTAAAAGCCTCATTGATTGTGGCACAACTCATTCCTTTATTTTCCCAAAATGTGCTAAGAGGCTGAAGTTAAATCCTGAGCATGCTAGAAAACTAAAGGTAGAGCTAGCAAATGGTAGAGAAACAATCTTAACTCATGCCATAAACAACATACAGTTTAAGTTAGATAGGGAAACCACAAAAGAAAACTTTTGAGTTATGCCTTTAGGGGTATATGACTGTTGGCTAGGAATGGATTGGTCGAGTCCCAATTAGGCAAATATTCAGTATGTAGGAGGACGAGTTACATTTAAGAATCTCCTAGGTGAAAGAGTCCAAGTACAAGAATGGTCACACAAGCCAAAAATCCAACTAGCTAAAGCCAGTCAGATCCTGAAGGGTATTAGGAAAGGATTCCCTGTCTATCTGATAAAATTGAACAAAGTGGAGGATGACAAAGATGAAGAAGAACCTTTATGGTTGATGAGCGAATTCACTTATATCTTCCATGAGGAGCTAATTGAACTACCTCTTGAACGGGAAGTAGACCATGTCAAAATAAAATTAATCCTTGGAGCTGAACCAGTCGAAAGAAGGCCATACAAGATGTCGATACCGAAGCTATTGAGCTGAAAGAACAGTTGAAGAAATTGCTGGAGCAAGGCTTCATTCGTCCCAGTAATTCTCCCTAGGGTGCACCTGTCCTATTCTAGAAGAAGAAGGATGGAACCCTTAGATTATGCATTGACTATAGGGGTCTAAATCAGGTTACAATAAAAAATAAGTATCCAATTTCTCGAATTGATGAATTGCTGGATAGATTACAAGGAGTTATGATCTTCTCAAAAATTGACTTGAGATTTGGATATTATTAGATTCAGATAAAAGAAGAGGACATTCCCAAAATATCTTTTAATACCAAGTATGGCCATTATGAATTCACTGTAATGTCATTCGGGCTGACAAATGCTCCTGCCACTTTCAACAGGTTGGTCTTATATATCTTCAAGCCCTATCTAGATGAGTTTGTACTCACATTTTTTGATAACATTCTCAACTACTCCAAGGAAGAAGAAGTACATCAAGTTCATCTATGGATTGTTCTCGAGCTGCTTTGCAAGAACAAGCTCTTCGCTAAGAAGAAGAAGTGTTCTTTCTTCAAGAAGGCAATAGAATAATTGGGATTCATTGTCTTGAAGGAAGGAATATCCGTAGATCCCGCAAAGATCAAGGATGTCCAAGATTGGCCACCACCTCAAAACCTTAGAGAAATCAGAGGATTTCTAGGTTTGACAGGGTGGTACATGATTTTTACCAAGGATTATTCTTTGATTGCGGCACCTCTCACTAGCTGCTCAAGAAGCAAGTTAAGATTGTATGGACAAAACGAGAGCAAGAAAGCTTTGATAAACTAAAAGAGTGTCTCACCATTGCTCGTGTCCTAAAGTTGCCGGATTTCTCAATGGAATTTGAGGTCATCAAAGATGCAAGTATCATGGCATTGGGATGTGTCCTCACTCAAGAAGGTCATCCAATCATGTATTCTTTTCGAAAGCTGAAACCTTATGAGAAGATTTATGCTACGCATGACCTGGAGATTTTAGAAGTCATCCATGCCTTCAAAATTTTGCGTCATTATCTACTTGGTAGAAGGTTCACACTTGTGACTGATCACAAAAGTCTTAAATGGATCTTCATACAACTAGATTTGAACATGAGAGGAGATGGATTGAAGTGCTTTAGGAATTTGATTTTGAGATTAAGTTTCATCTTGGAAAGGAAAATGTGCTAGTTGATGCCTTGAGAAGGAATTCATTCCTCAATGCTTTATTCTTAGAATATCCTAGCAATAGAGGATTTCTCACTAGCATAATTTCCATGCCAAGCAATCCCATCTTGGAAGCAGTGGCTGCAGAGATTCCCAATGACACAGATTATCTAGAGTTAAGAGAGACCATCAAAGTAGGAGGTGATGGTTCAAATTTAGAGCCCAAACACAAACATTATCACCTTGAAAGAGAGCTGTTGTACTATCAACATAGGCTATGTGTGCCTAACAATTGGTAGGCCCATGACAGTCTCGTAGCTGGACACCCCATCTATGCTAAGACTGTCAACGCTATTAGGAAAAGCTAACACTGGCCAGGAATGAAAGTTGATGTTTTGAGGTATGTGACTCAATGCTTGAGTTGCCAGCAAATCAAGGCAGAAAGGATTAAACTTCTTGGAGAGTTACGTCCACTTGACATTCCACAAATGAAATGGGAATGTATCAGTATGGACTTTATGTTTGGCCTTCCTACAATGCAGGGAGGTTATGATTCTATCCTAGTAGTTGCGGATTTGCTGACAAAGGTTGCTCATATCATCCTAGTAAAGACTACCTTCAAAGCATCTGACATTGCTAGGTTGCTTGTCAAGGAGATCTTCCGACTGCATGGACTGCCAAAGAGGGTTAGTGATAGAGACTCACTATTCACATCCAAATTCTGGACTTGTCTCTTCCAGGCTATTGGGACCTAATTGTGCTTCAGTACTGCCTTTCATCCACAAACAAATGGGCAAATTAAATAGGTCAATCAAGTAGTACTGAAGGACATTTTAAGGGCTTACTACAGCAGAGAGCCTAAGAAGTGGATCCAATATCTTTCCTTGGTGGAATTCACCTATAATGCCTCATACCAACAAATCTTTGGTATGACTCCCTTTTAGGCATTGTATGGGCAAGAGTGCTTATCTCCTTTAAATTTTTCAGATCTGACCTTAAGGGTCAAACCATCCAGGAGAATGCTAGAAGAAATGGAAGAGCAGACCAAAGCGATCCGTCAAGACATTAAGGCTGCTCAAGACAGGCAAAAGACTTATGCAGCCACCAATAGAACTTCTCGCACATTCAAGGAGGGTGAGATGGTCTTCTTAAGGGTTCGACCTAAGAAAAGTTCTCTATCTCTTGGAAAATTCAAGAAAATAAGCCCTAGATATTGCGGCCCCTACAAAATTATCAAATCTCTTGATAGGGATGACTACAAATTAGAACTTCCCCCTTATCTCAAAGTTCATAATGTTTTCCATGTAAATCTTCTAAAACAATATGTCCCAAGTCCTGATCATGTCTTAGATGATGGATAGATTGCAATGCCAACTCAAGGAATCCTTTGGAATGCTTTGCTTGCACGATACATTGACCACGGTCTAGAGGATGAGGAATTAGAAACATTGCAATGGATGAAGATGGACGGTGGCTCACCAAATGTGGTTACCTTCATTTCTTCTTTACAATGTTGCTTTATCATGGGAACAATAGATGGGGTTCTAGGTGTACATTGTGAGATTGTGAAACACAGGTTTGAAAGGGATTAGTATGTTATCAATAGTGTGATTGATGCATATGACCAATGTGGATCATTTGCAGAAGCATAGGATGTTTATTATGATGACCTACTAGTTAAAAATGTAGTTGCTTGGACTACACTGATTGTAGGTTTTGTCAGAAATAGCATGAGTGAGAAAACTTTGGATCATTTTAATGCCATGTAGGTGCAAGATTATGCTTCACTGTATGGTGCCTCATTTGTTTGCATTTTAAAAGATTGTGGTAGCATGAGAGTTTTAGATGAAGGGGAAAAAGCCCATGCTTTGATTGTGAAGGAAGGATGTGAAAAAGATAATGTGGTGGCTAATGCCTTGATTGATATGTATATGAAATGTGGTTCACTTGAAGATGCATAGGATGCATTTGATGATTTGATAGCCAAATCTATAGTCTCATGGAACATATTAGTTGCAAGCTATGATGAGGACGGACTTAGTGAGGAAGCACTCGATTTGTTTGAAAAGATGATAAAAAGTGGTCTCTCTCCTGATGCTACTACTTACATATCCATTTTAAAATGTTATGGAAGCATATACGCCAAAGGTAGGGGCCAAGGTTTCCATGCTAAAATTGCTATTGAGGGGCTTGAAAGAAATCTCTGTGTTGCCAGTAGCTTGATAGACATGTATGTGAAATGTGGACTACTTCTAGAAGCACATTAGGTGTTGGATGACCTACCAGTCTCAAAAATGTTGACTACTGGATTGGACTTATCTTTGGGTATGCTGAACATGGACTTACAAAGGAAGCTTTAAAGTGTTTTGATAAGATGAAAATGGAGGGTGTGGGTTCAAACGTAATTACACATATTTGTGTGCTAAAAGTATGCAGCATATCAGGAAACATGCAGACGGTGCATGCCACACATGCAGAGGTTGTCAAGGAAGATCTTGAGAGTGATCCCTTCATAGTCAATAGTCTGGTGAATGTGTATGCCAAAATAGGTTCAATTCTAGAAGCATAGTATGTGTTTGATAGCTCAACCATTCAAGATGTTGTCTTGTGGAATGCTCCGATTACTCAATACATGGAACATGGCTTGAATGAAGAAGTGCTAGGTTGTCTTAAGAAAATGCAATTTGAGATTGTACCTTTTAATGATGTCACTTATGTGTGTAGTTTGAAAGTTGGTGGGAGGTTAGGGTCTTTAGGGGCTGGGTTCAAGAAACACATACAAAAATTGTAAAAGAGGGCTTGCAAGATGAATTTGTTGCCAATGCACTAGTAGATGCTTATGCAAGAGCTAGCTTATTTGCAGAAGCTGATAGATTGCATAATGATCTGGTATTTAAAATAGTTCTCTCATGGAATGCATTAATCACACAATATTGTCAACATGGGTAGTGTGGAAGAGCACTGGATTTTTTTGATTAGATGATGTTAAAATGAATATTTCTAGATTCTTGCACATTTATTTGTAGTTTAGGGACATGTACCACAATGGGAGCCATAGCTAAGGGCCAAGAAATTCACATGCAGATCATTAAAGAAGGGTTTGATATGGATCCTTTGGTTGTCAATGCTTTGGTTAATTTATACCTGAAATGTGGGTTCATTGAGGAAGCACAAGACATTTTGATGAATAGCCAGTCAAAGAATCTAGCTTGTGGAATAACCTGATTTCAAGGCATGTTGAAAACGGACTTCTGGAGTTAGCTTTAGATCTTATTTCAGAGATGGAGGTGGAGGGTACGTATCCAAATGCAATCACAAGAATTTGTATCTTAAAAGCTTGTGGCAGTGCTGGAGCATTAGGCAAAGGCCAATATTTGCATGTTGATATTGTTAAGGATGGGTTTGAATAGGAGGAGTTGGTTGGAAATGCTTTGGTAAGTATGTATGCCAAATATATGTGTTGCCTCTTTGTTGGTTTTAATTATACTATTAGCTATTTTGTAATCAAACACAAATATCATAATTGAAACACTTTATATATTTTTATGCCAATGCAAATGCACTTTGAATTTGAAATCATCACTTTGATAATCATGTTTACACAAAATAGGATGGAACAAACAACACATAGATACTTAAAAACATAATTTCATAGAAAGAAGATGCATTATATTGAACAGAGTTTGATTTGACTCAATATGTTACATGAATACACAATAGCAATTACAAGGATGCAACCAAATGGTATGCACATCCGAATGGGCACCATTGATTGATGCCTAAAATGTTATATGATAATATATTTTGTGATATACTGAATAATATGATATTTCCACCTTAACAAGGGAGCTATAAGAAAACCATGAGGCACAATGGCAGTGGAAGGTACCTTCACAGTGTTGGGATATTTGCAATCACACCTAATGTAGCCTCTTTGTATGGGGAAGTTTAGGCTGAAGACATGCAGGCTGCATGAATCCCATATGCACAGAGAGGGAAACTACTACCCATCCAACAACTATAAAGCATTGTACTTGACTACCACTTTTTCATATATGATGAATGCAGTACCATGATGCTTTCCCATTTCAGTCAGTGCCTTGGTCATTGTCAGTCTTATACACAGGATTGTGTTTATGAGTCCAAGCTTCCATCTTGGAACCTAATTCACTTGTGTAATAGGTCAAGTCCTTGTCTATGTCATCATGAGCTTAATCTTCATCTTCCATCCACCATAACTACTACTTCCATGCTCTAGATCCCATGTCTCTCAACATGGTATCAGAGCTCAGCTGAGCATGGCACTGCCTCTTTGGTCTCTTCTCACCTTTGATCATCTCTGCCCATAGCTTAGGACTTCATTTTCATCTTCATCTTGACCTTGTCTACCATAGCCAGACAGGACTTTCTGTACTTGGAGCTTTCATATCTCATCATATAGGCCATATCTTTGGAAGCTTCCTTCTAGAGAAACATTCTCTAACTCTAGGCGCTTCTTTGTATCACAAAACAATTGGACATTATCCACTCTATGCTGCAGCATTACATTTTTTCATGATCACTATCAAAACAAGCGCACTCTGTGGTCGTACTTATCATTCTCTTCATACGCTGTGCGAATGTGTCATTGGTCATGGGGCAAATGATGCCTACCTTGTAAGCTTACTTTCACCAAACCATCTATGCTATAGCTACCTATACAAGCTGCACAGAATAAAAAACCAGTCGGGTCAAAACCCTAACCGCAAATAAGCCATAGCTTTTCAACTTCAAGCTTTTAGTTTACCTCATCTTTATTTTCTCTCATCTACCCACCTAAGGCCACTCTAATCCATTAATTTTATGAAGTTTCAAGCAAGATTAACCACTCAAATCATCAAGAAGGGGAAGTGTTTTTGGAAAACTTGAAGATCAAGCATCCATAGCTCACTTCCATAGCCACAAGCACCAAAGCTTCAAGTTTACTTCATTCTCTCATTCCTACCACTAATAACTACCATAGGCTTTTCCTTAATAAGAGCAGAAAAAAGTGTAGAAAAAGAAGTAATAAGAGTGTATGGGATAAAGGGGGATTTCATGAGGAAAATGGCACTCAAATGGCATCAAACCTAGAAACTATGTTACAAAGCGAGAGCCACTACAAGAAACAATATGTAGATTGCAAATATGTATATCCCTATGATAGCCTCTATATTTGAACGTTTTAATCGGGTTTGAACATCACCACCATAGTGTAGAGTGTGGTCATACTTAGAAGTGACACATGTGTACATCAACATCCCAACCTATAGTTAGCATCCAAGGTAAGAACATAAACATAGCCAAAACAATGAAGATAAAGATGATATAATCGAACAAAAATCCCGTGTATTGATATTTGTATTTAGTCTCAATAGAGATGGGAATGATAGTATCTGAATACACAAAAAGAGAGTTTCAAGAAAAATGGGAAAAGTCCCATGATATGGGAATATTAAAATTGCTAATGGAAATATTTTTTGTAATAAGTTTGTCTACTATTGCAAGTTTAAAAAATGGATAATAGGATTGAGTAATATCATAATCGGTATGCATATCTTCTTCTGATTTTGAGCTTTGCCATGTGACCAAGCCTAACATCCATGCTTCGGATATGGTTGGTCCATTTGAATATGGCTAATATCCTTATTTCATGGTAAAATTTGATGGTGACATGGTGATAATGTACAATATGTTGGACCAATTTAGCAAATCCATTGATTGAATCTAGTAATAAATCTCAAGAAAGGGTGGTGTTTTGAAACACTGTTGGAGTACTTCTTTCCATCAATATCAAGCATTGATTTTGGATTTCATTGCTCCATGTCATGCAAATCCTTCTCAAGGCAAAAGGTCACCTAGTTCCTGTAAAAAGAAAAATGAAAAAATGAAAACTGAATCAAACTAAAAACTTGAACAAATTTCATATTTGAGCTACAGAGACACTTAGCTTGACATATTATTTGGTGTGTTTTCTCAAGCTTGATTGTGCCTTCTCATATGCAGCCTTTGGTATCTTCACTCTTTTATGTTGAGTTTTTCTATTTGGTTTCCATGCCTGAACAATTGAATCAACATTTTCCCATACCCTTGGGTACGCCTTATTCTCCATCCAAACTTATTTCAACAATCATGATAAACCTCTGCATTAGTCATACCTTTTGTTTTTGCACATGGTACTTAATACTGCATGAAAACCTTTTGGTAGTTTGGTGATATCTTGTCCACCACAACATTTGATTGAGAAACAACAAGCCAAGTGGGATAGATGGTGGTGTCATTTGGACGCATTAGGAGAAAGTCTCCATGTTGCACATCAACACATGGCTTGAATTCTTCCTTTGGCTTCATGAAACATGGCCCACAATAGTGTTCATTCCATTGCTCAAATCCTGGTCCTTCTTCCTCTTTTATCTCTCCAAATTTTTATCTAATTAGTAGAATCCTTTGTTTGACATGTCTTTGGCCAAAATTCTACATATAATTCTAGATCCTAGCTTGCTTGAGAAATAGGCCTCTCAATATATTTGATCACATTGTCTCAATAGTCAATGACATGTCAAGGTGCACTATTTTGAAAATCCTTTTTGCAACAACAGGAGAGAGATACGCAAACACATATCGATTATTATTCTCTTCTTATAGTAGCAAATTCTTAGGAATCTTACAAAATGAGCACCCCCTATTGGAGGAAGCACTCCTTGGTTGTTGATCTTTGTCGATACCAATCCATTAGTATTGGTGGTGTAGCCTCTCCAATTAACCCACATCTAGTTATATATGATTTAAGATCACAAGAATTTTCATTGGATGGTTGTAGTTGTCCTTTGCCACCATGCACTATATGATAATCTAGAGCATTTTTACAATTCAAAGCATGAAACAAGGAATTATTACTCCTTGGTAGACCCTTGCTGCTAGATCTCCGAGATTGTATCTATCTTGTCTCTCTAAGTTATGCAAACAAAATGCAAGAGATCCAATTGTGAGATTGGGATCAAAAGGCCGTAAACCATTCAATAGAAAGTGCCCATAGTGACCTTCTTCATGATTATGAGTGATTGCTCCAATAAGTGATGCTTGGAGTTGCCATGCCGAGTCCAACTATTTTGGTGCTTGGGTCAATTTAGGGATTGCAGTCTTCTTCTAGTCCATCTTATCATGGATGATGCACACATACTTTTCAGGTTGAATCTCAGAGTACTCACACCATGTGTAGTAAAGATTCTTGAAACTTAGTTTTTGTGTCATATGTAGTTATCTATTTGTAGAAATTCTCTACCTCTCCTAGATATCCTTTGTGGCCTCTGGTTGAGCTTTTGAAGAGCTACAAATAGTGCATTTAGAAAACTAACTAGACTTACTCACTTGCCACATGCCGATATTCTTTATTCTAGATTCTACTGAATGTTGACTTTGATATTCCCTCCTTGCAACCTTGTTTTTGTAGTGACAAGTTCACCTCATGTAAAATATCAACCTCCTTATATGTGTCTGGAATAACCAATTGAATCTCCCTAACTCCATCAAGCAATATCCTACTTATATTTGGCATACATTCTCCATTACTTTCAACAAAGTCTACCAGGATAGATCTTGCCATTCCCATATATGCTTGAATTCTATTAAGTCTTTGTTTCAATGGACATAACGCATTGCACCATTCTCAAATTTTCTTTTGCAATGATAAAAGATTGTTTTGGGAACCCCTTGCACTATAAACCATGCCTTGCAACATACCATGGAACCATCTATTTTGAAATCATACTTGAATTTTCCAATACTATCATGGTGCCAAGTGGTGGAAAGCATATCATACACATAATTAGCTCAAGATCCACACTTTTGACCCCAAAATTGCTTACCTATATGCATCATAGTGTCACCATTTGCATGTTGGCAACATCTATTAGGGCAAAAATCCACAGTAGCCACCTGCTATACTGAACTAATTGAAATATATGTGCTAGTAGTTGTTGAGGCCTTGTCTTTTGGAATCCTCTTGATGAAAGTATACTTCCTTTTCTTAGAGAATGATTCATTAGAGCCCATATCTAGGATTCCATAGGTCAAAGTATTTGCACTTCTTTCTGTTGAAAACTAGCCCAATGGACTACATGGTACTGGACTACCATCCAACAAGGTCTCTTGATTAATTAGTCATCTAACCACATTGATAATATTGATATCATGTGAATTTTCATGAGAGCCTTGTATAAAAGTGTCCTCAATGCTAGCCCCAATATAGTTCTCTCCCAAGTGCTCAAAATATATAACATTATTAGGGTGTACAAATAATGTAATACCTTCATGTCATTTGTGAACCTTACTCTCATCCCATAGGGCACAATATGCTTATCTCCACCTTGTAAAAGACAATCTATAAAAAAAAGACAATAGTCTTAGACTATGGTAGCATGATGCAAACACAAACATGAAAGTTCAGTAGATATACATCAAACAAAACATTTGATTGACCATCTCAATATCTTGTCCATAGGGCTAAGCTTGAGCACATGGATAAGCTTTACATCATGTGAGTTGATATAAGCTTGAGCTAGTCCATGTACTCAAGATTTGAGATAGATCTTGGAGAGGTGGAGTTGATATAAGATTTAGCACATAGCCAAGCTCTATCTTAGACCTTGAAGGGAGAGTTCAGACTATGTTGCTCACAGGGCCAAAGCTTGAGCACATGGGCAAGCTCTATCTCAAAGCAAGCAAGTCAATATAATCTTGAGTAGCTGGCTACGATTTGTCTCAAAGATATATCAAAGAGTGACAAAAAACCTTCTTGCTTATAGGGCCAAGCTTGAGCACATGGCCAAGCCTTATATCAAGGAGATCTCAAAGGGAGAGTTGAAACTATCTTACCCACAAGACCAAGCTTGAGCACACAACTAATCTCTATCTCAAGGAGATCTCAAGGAGAGAGTTGAAGGCTAGGCTTGAGCACATGGCCAAGCTCTTTCTCAAAGATATATCAAAGGGAGAAAGTCAATATAATTTTGAGCACATGGCCAAGCTTCATCTCAAAGATATCTCAAAGAGAAACACCACTATCTTGCTCATAGGACTGAGCTTGAGCATGTCGCCAAGCTCTATGCAAAGGAGACCTCAAAGGGAAGGTTGAAAGTATCTTACCCCCACAGAACCAAGCTTGAGCATAGGGCCAATCTCTACCTCAAGGGGATAGTAAGGAGAGAGCTGAAGGCTACTAGGCTTGAGCACATGCTCAAGCTTTGTCTCAAAGACATCTCAAAGAGAGAAAATCAATATAATCTTGAGCGCCTTGCCAAGATTTTTCTAAAAGATATCTCAAAGAGTGATGCGAAACTTTCTTACTCATAGGGCCAAGCTTGAGCACATGGCCAAGCTCTATGTCAAGGAGATGAACGGATAGTTGAAACTATCTTACCCACAAGACCAAGCTTGAGCACATGACCAATCTCTAGTATCCTGCGAGTAGAGCCTTTCTAGCAATCGCTTCTCTTGCAAAGTGTCCTCCACAGGGCTTGTCATGGCATACTTTTAGAACTATCTTGATCTTCTCTCTTACAACACATCTTCACAACACTTCATCTTTGCCTCTCTTGTATAGAGAACCACCTGATATGTATATAACGGATATATGACACATGTCAATCCACATGTCCAATAAGTAGCAAAACAACTATACAATACATCAAAGTAACACATGACAAGGGAGAACTACTTCATGGCATGCATAACACATGCCAATCAATGACATCTCCCCTCCCATCCACGTGTGCAAAGTGTGTACACATACAAAAAATGAGTGATAGTAGGGGATTTCCTCATTAGTCCTCATGACATGCATATGTTGAATTCACGATGCTCGCCAATTGGACAGCGGTCCCTTCTATCATACACATATATTTGTATGCACATCCCCCCCTCCCCCACATACACACACACTCACTAACTAGTAGGACATGACTACCTAATGACATGCATACAACCGATTCCTGGACAAGCCAATCAACACACCTATCATATTACGCACACACACAAGGGAGAAGAGGGTATGAGAGAGAAATAGTACAATAAAGCTCTGTGGGTTCCCTAGGCTCATCGAGCTTTTTGTCAGGCCTAGTGATCCCATTGGGTTATCTTATACTAAGAAGCCTACTGGAATATTAAGAAGCCTACTGGGGTTTTGGCCAATTTCTAGGTTACCTTTTACCTACTAAAGAGTGATAAAAAATCAATGTAAACATAGTAATCATGCACCTTGATTTATAGAAAATTACATAATATTTAATCCTTGACTAGAGTGCTTGGCCTTGGTGTTTGCACTAGGGAGATCTTTTGATACTATGTGCTATCTACTAATTTAAATTCTATGTGATTCATGAAGCATTATCTTTCTTGATGAGCAAAACAAGCATGAAAGGATGCATGATGTGATGGTAACTCCTTTTGTAGGATTTTTATTTTGAATTTATGACAAAGCATGGCCCCTTGTATGTTCTTGTTACTTATTTTTTGTGAATCCCTCAAGGTGATGAAGAGGAGAAAAATGATATGGACCTTCTAAATACCTCACTGTTTCTTGTAGAGATTATTACCATGTGCCATGTAGACATTGCCAAATCTTTTGTCTATGCAACAATACCCTCAGATTCTCTTGAGAGAAAAAGAGCGACTATTTGAATCAACCCCTACAATATGCTAGGCAATACATTGTACAAGAAAGGGAAAGATGGCATGCTTCAAAGATGTGTTGCAAGTGATGAGTTCTAGACATAATACTAAAGGCTTGTTACATGATGAGCCCTATGGAGAACATTTTGCAAAAGAAGAAATAGCCACAAAGGCTCTCCTTATAGGATATTGGTGGCTTGCACTACCTAAAGATGCATATGATTAGTGAAATTTTTGCAACATGTATTAGTGAATGGGTAAGCCTAATAAAGCTAGTACCATGCCACAATAGCCTACCCTTTCCCTCAAGCTATTTAAGAAGTAATGAATCAATTTCGTATGGCCCATTCAACCTTGCACCATAAGGAAGGAGAATATATACGTTTTGATATGCAACAAAGTGGTGTGATGCCAAAGCTCTCAGGAGACATGATGACTGTGAAAACACGGGATCTAGAGCATGCACCTATGGTGACTCATAGATCTTGACTAGACACATGAAGACACTGACATGATAGAGACCAAGGGACTTGACTGAAGTACAGAAGACAAGCAGCAAGTACACTATGTTGAATAACAAAGTGACAGTAACATTGCATTCATCTCATGTGAAAGTGACAACCAAGTACAATGTTATATAGAGATGGGCAAGTGCCAGTGTTTCTCTCTATGCCTATGGGATTCCTGTAGCCTGTATGTCCTCATCCCATCTGCTCTTACAAAGAGGCAGCATGGATGTGATTGCAAATCTCAACACCCCTCAATCACAACCAGAAGTACAAAGTGTGTAGAGACTTTAGTGAAAGCAACACCTGCAATGTGTGGGCACACCATAAACATGGCAAAACACTAGAGGCTATTGCAGAAAAGGCTAAGTGTCGGTACCAAAAACATGATGGACATCTAGAGGCTATAACAGAGTCATAAGCATTTGGGCTAGGCATTACAAGGCTAAAACAATCTATCAGAGTAGGCATAGAAGGACTGATGAAGCTTTTCCTTCTCTTGGTGGTCTTCTTCTTCTTCTTCCTTTGCTCCATGGTCTTCTTCTTCTTTAACTATAGCAAGATGGGAACTTTTTTTGGCATGGCAGAACTTCTCGGTGTGTCCGGTCCTTTTGCAAAAATCACAAAAAAGTTGGTCCTTCTTGCCTTTGTACCTGTTGCCAAAATATAATGATTGTTCATCTCTAGAGGTGCTTGGTTCTTGCTTAGTTTTTAGATTCTTTTCCTCCTCTAACAATGATGCCTAGATATCAAAAAGCTTAAGGTTTGGCATATTGATTAAGGTCGTTGATACATTATTATATTCAGGAGGCAAACTTTTAAGTAGAACACCAATGCAAACATCTTCTTCCATTTTAATGTTGATTCCTGTAAGCTCGGTTAGAAGTCCTTCCATGTAATTGAGATGTATGGCAAAGTGATGTGCTGGACTTCATGTCAAGCCTGAAAATTTCAATCAAGAGACCATACTTTGATGACTTAGACTATGCACCAAACAAAGTGTTAAGTCTCTTCCATGTATCATGTGAAGTATCACATTTATCCACATGGTGGATGTAGCTGTCATCTAGCTCTAGTTTGATAATGGCTTGAGCCTTATCATCATTCTTTTCCCAAGTGACTGCCAAGTCCGCATCATGAGGCTTCGCAGGAATCCCATAGGCATAGAGAGAAAGACTAGCACCTATCCATCTCTATATAACATTGTACTTGGTTGTCACTTTCACATGAGATGAATGCAATGTTATTGTCACTTTGTTATTCAACATAGTGTACTTGTGGCTTGTATTTTGTACTTCAGTCAAGTCCCTTGGTCTCTATCATCTCAATGTCTTCATGTGTCTAGTCAAGGTCTATGAGCCACCATAGTTGCCATGCTCTAGATCCCATGTTTTCACATGGTATCAGAGCACACTTGAGCATGGATTAGCATGTTTTATGTCCTCTCTCTGCTCTCTCAACTATCCTCCATCATTGGTTAGCTCAAGGCTAACTAATGACCTCATTTCTCAACTCTACCTTCACCAATCTGCCATGGTAGCCATAGCCACATAGTACCTACCTTTGTTGAAGTTTCTTGATCTCCTCATCTAGGCCATAAATATTGAAGCCTTATTCTAGGGCTATCTCCCCCAAGTCATGGCGCAACCATTCATCACATCACAGCTCGACATTACTCATCTCAGGCTCCAACATTGTGTGTTTTCCTAGTCGAACCTGTTCACAGCTGTAGTCCGTTCGTATGCCCTGTGTAGTCCCCGTATGTGCAATGATCTTGTCCAAGATCATAGGGATTTGGAAGCCCATTAGCCAAGCTTCATTCCCATATAAAAGTTTTGGAAATGGTTGAGTATACATTGCACATAGAGTGAAAAACCAGGCTGCTCTCAGAAACCCTAATCCTTCCTCCATAGCCAAATATTCTTGAAGCTCAAAACCACCTCATTTTCTCTCTCCTGCCACTCAAGCCAAGGCATTATCATTTAAATCCAATTACTCTCTGAAGATTCAAGAAAATTCACACATCAAATCATTGAGGAAGGGAGATCATGGCAACTTCTTACAAGATTGAAGCATAGTATCATAGTGTCTATTAACACTTATTCAGTGACTCTTGTCACTTGTATTAGATTTTCCTCACATTAGGTCTTAGATTTTTGGGCTACTTTATCATCAAATCAAGGAGGGGAATACAACATTGAAGATCCTAGAAGTTCTTGAAGACCTATTGAAGAGTTTCCAAGCATCTGGCTCCACAAGTATCTTGCATGTCCTGAGCCTGATGTCCTCAGCCCGTCTACTCTTACAAAGAGGCAGCATGGATGTGATTGCAAATCTCAACAATGAAAATAATATAGCCTTCTTCCTTTATCATCCTTTTTAGCATTTCTCTAAAATTGGTCACTAATAAAGCTACTCATTTCCTGAAAATTTTTATGGAAGAGCTTGTTGAAGTATATAAAATCAAGCATGAGAAAAGAACTCCTTATTATTCTAGATCCAATGACCAAGTTAAAGCTACTAATTAGTTATTCTATTTGATCCTCATAAGAACCATTGCAACACATAGATGTGATTATGATGATCAACTTATAAAGACCCTCTAGATGTACAAAAATTCATGCAAGGACACCACAAATCAAATCCCTTTAATAGAGTTGGTCTATGATGTGGTTTGGAAGCTATTTTTGCTATGGAATTAGTGATTCTCTCTTTACAACAAGTGGCTATCAAAGAATGGGTTGGAGATGAAGAATCCCTTTAGCATTGTCAATCTTCTCTCTCTTTTGCACTCTTCTCTCTCCTCACTAGATCTCTTCTTGACAAGTGATATTAGAGGATTGGTCTTTGATATATCTAGTAAGATTCTAACTAAGAATTTCCCATTTGGACAGTCAATCCAAGTTACTTAGGTACACATATAACTCTTGAAAGGGACTAGTTTAGAGACCAAGGGACCTTCAAGTGCAAAGGATAGCCTACTTAGAACTATTTCCAAGACATAGAGGCCACGATAGAGGCATAAGGGGCAAGAAACATGCTAAATTTGGAGGCATTGTGGTTAAAAAAGGGGTCATTGGAGTTAGATATAGCTTAAATCCTTATTACTTTCTACAATACTCTTTCTCCCTTCTTTCTTCAAGCTTTTTTACTAAGGTTCAACGGTGGACTACTCTCCAATCTCTCTTCTTAATCGCAAGACATCATCTCCTTGTCTCTCAACTTAGCTCAAAGAATTCCTTTCTTGAAGATCAACAAGATAAGTATAGTTGTGACACACTTGCAACTGTTGTAGAGCTAGAATATTTAACATAGAATGTGCCATGAAATCCCTTGAACTGATGGTTGCTTCTTCTCTGTTTGATGTTGAACGAATCTCTCATTTGT
This sequence comes from Lygodium microphyllum, assembly GCF_053477565.2. Lineage (NCBI taxonomy): Eukaryota > Viridiplantae > Streptophyta > Polypodiopsida > Schizaeales > Lygodiaceae > Lygodium > Lygodium microphyllum. The sequence goes on from NC_141155.1 coordinate 79,865,946, forward strand.
GCTTCAAATGCTCAATGATCACTGAGTTAAAAGGCAATTCAACAAGGTTTACTGATATTTCATCTTTGTTGTTTATCTTCTTCATCAAAAACCCTAAAGTATAGCAAGGTAGCCATAGCTTCAAGCTTGGATCTTTCATTTTCTTCAACATTTGTCATTCTCTAACCTTCAAGGATCTTCTTCAATTAGTCTACTCCAATAATGGGACCAAGATTGCATACATTGAAGGGGATTTGAGCATTTCAAAACATTATGGAGAAACGTTTTGGGGCTTTACATAGAGCTCT